>NC_084753.1:15846059-16041059 GCF_033978785.1 Entelurus aequoreus | reverse complement strand
TGGATGTAAACAATCCTAAAAATCCATATTATCCCCCTTGATAGGTGTTAAACTGTAAAACCATTTCCGTTATTGACTCTTAACTGAATATAAAATCACCTTGAATATAAGACAAACCTTGTTTATGTATATACATATATATATATATATATATATACACACACACACATGTATGTATGTATGTATATATATATATTTATATATATATATATGCATATAAACACACACATGTATATATATATATATATATATATATATATATATATATATATATATATATATATATATGCATATCAGTGGCGTGCGGTGAGGTTAATGTCTGGTGAGGCATGACTGCATCATCACAGTCAAATTTACAAACATATGAACCTGCAGTGCAGGTGTACCTAATGTTGTGTCCCTGCGGTCGTTCGCGGCTCCTGCAGCGCGAGCATTGTTGTTTTTGCACTTTTTGGCTTCTTGTTAAGTGACTTTTTTTGGGTGGATTCGGTCTTGCACGTGGAGGGTTTGGCTGTGGGCTTTGGTTGGTGTGGCCGCGGCGCTCCCGTCGGGCGGTGCATTCTGCGGCGGAGCTGCTTGGCACCAGGAGGCGGGGTTATGAGACGAGCCTCACACAGTGTGTCTCCGCAGCAGATGTATGATCGCTCAGCACTAAAAATACGTTACACACATACAGTTGTTGACAAAATACACTGTACATTATATACCTCAGCTAACTAAACTATGGAAATGTATAATATAATTCATATAGCAATACGGTGTCACTGCACAGCAGGCCAGCAGTTAGCCGAGTCGCAATCCATGGTGAGGCACAAGTGCCTCAACTGGCTGCTGATCACCGCACCGTCTCTTCTCAGTATTTGAACGGCAAATGTGAAAATAAAAATAAAAATAATCTAAAACTGGTGAAGTTAAATGGAAAATAACTTTAGTATAATCACTGGATACATATAACAATTTAATAATTTTTTTTTTCTTTTTCTTTTTTTTCTTCCTTCCATGATGGCAGGTGAGGCCGTGCCTCCCCTGCCTCTAGTGACTGCACGCCACTGAATATATATATATATATATATATATATATATATATATATATATATATATATATATATATATATATATATATATATATATATATATATATATTTGCACATATACATACATCTGTCTCACAATACGAAGGTCCTGAGTAGTCTTGGGTTCAATCCCGGGCTCGGGATCTTTCTGTGTGGAGTTTGCGTGTTCTCCCCGTGACTGCGTGGGTTTCCTCCGGGTACTCCGGCTTCCTCCCACTTCCAAAGACATGCACCTGGGGATAGATTGATTGGCAACACTAAATTGGCCCTAGTGTGTGAATGTGAGTGTGAATGTTGTCTGTCTATCTGTGTTGGCCCTGCGATGAGGTGGCGACTTGTCCAGGGTGTACCCCGCCTTCCGCCCGATTGTAGCTGAGATAGGCTCCAGCGCCCCCCGCGACCCCAAAAGGGAATAAGCGGTAGAAAATGGATGGATGGACATATATATATATATACATATATATGTATATATATACATATATATATATACACATACACATATATATATATATACATATATATATATATATATATATATATATATATATATATATATATATATATATATATATATACACATACACATATATATATATATATCAGTGACGTGCGGTGAGGTTCATGGCTGGTGAGGCACTGACTTCATCACAGTCAGATTTACAAACATATGAACCCTAAAGAGTATCTTTTTCACCATTTGATTGGCAGCAGTTAACGGGTTATGTTTAAAAGCTCATACCAGCATTATTCCCTGCTTGGCACTCAGCATCAAGGGCTGGAATTGGGGGTTAAATCACCAAAAATGATTCCCGGGCGTGGCGCCGCTGCTGCCCACTGCTCCCCTCACCTCCCAGGGGGTGAGCAAGGGGATGGGTCAAATGCAGAGGACAAATTTCACCACACCTAGTGAGTGTGTGTGACAATCATTGGTACTGTAGCACACAAAAAAGCACATTTAATTAAAAAAAAAACATTATGGTCTTACCTTTACTTATAAATGAAGTCCATGCGCAGCTCCTTTTGAACAAAAGCATCGATAACTTGTTTATAGAAGTTTTCCTTATCTTTTTTCAGTTTTAAAAGTATCTCTGTCTCGATGGAGATCTTCCTTTAAGTATTACCTCCTGCTTCGATTGAAAGTCCAGTTTAGAAAACTTTTATTTTAGATATGTAATCCTCCATGTTAATAGTCCAGGCAAGAGGAAAAAATAAACGATCACTGCTAACTTTTGCTGCTTGTTGTCACTTCTTCTGCAGCCGAGTAGTCGCAAGAATGATCTCTGGGATCACTACCGCCCTCAACCACCAGGAGGCGGGATTACTGCGAGCCTCACCCAGTGCGTCTTCACAGCCGTTTTATGATTGCTCAGCACAAGAAATACGTTACACACATACAGTTGTTGACAAAATACACTGTACATTACATACCTCAGCTAACTAAACTAGGGAAATGTATAATAATATTCATATAGCAATACGGTCTCACTGCACAGCAAGCCAGCAGTTAGCCGAGTCATTGCGCAATCCATGGTGAGGCTCAACTGGCTGGTGACTCACCGCAAGCCTCTTCTCAGTATTTGAATGGCAAATGTGAAAATTCAACGATTTTGATTAAAAATAATCTAAAACTGGAGAAGTTACATGGAAAATAACTTTATAGTATAATCACTAGATACATATACATATACATTTTTTTTTCTTTCTTTTTAAATTTTTTTTCTTTCCATGATGGCACGTGAGGCCTCCACGTCACTGGTTTATACAAGTTATAAACAGGATATATATATATATATATATATATATATATATATATATATATATATATATATATATATATATATATATATATATGCACACTAAATTTTAATTATCTCTTGATTCTAGGATTTTACACAAAATCAAAAACAGACAAATACTGTAGGATGTCATTTTGTACCACTAGAGCAACCAAGCCCCACCACCCGTCCATCTAAGTTAGTATACCCACACATATATAGGACAACGTGTTTGTATTATCATGTTTTATTATTACTGATAATTTCTTATGTCTAGAAATTTGCCAGGAAATGTCTCGTTGGGGCTTTTCCTCCTGCCACTCACATGCACCAATGAACCGCTTAAAAAGTTGCTAAGAAATATTATATGACTGGATACTAAAATATTTATTTTGATGTTAAAAGACTTTAGCCAATGAATAGACTACATTATCTCTATTTTATTTTGTCCTCAAAATATAGATTACATTATCTCCATTTTATTTTGTCCTCAAAATACATGTTTTAAAAAATCTATATTTTGAGGAAGGCACAAAAGTCCTACCACCCGAACACTTTAATTAGTGCACCCACCTTGATATACAGTAAGACAAATCCCCCCACCCCCTCCCAAAGAAGAGACTGAAAAAAAAAATTACATTATATTCCGTTTCTAGAGATTTCGCACCAACCGTCTTCTCTTCAGAGCTTTTTTTCAAGCCACTCACACTCGCCAGTGACCTACTTAAAAAAAGTAGGTATATACAGTATGTATGTATATATATATATATATATATATATATATATATATATATATATATATACATACACACACACACACACACACATATATATGTATGTATACATATATATACATATACTGTACATATATACATATACATATGTGTGTGTTTGTGTGTGTATATATATATATGTGTGTATATATATATATATATATATATATATATATATATATATATATATATATATATATGTACACATATATGTACACATATATGTATATATGTACAGATACATGTATATATATACACACACACACACATACATGTGTGAGGCTCGTTTCATAACCCCGCCTCCTGGTGCCAAGCATCTCCGCCGCAGAATGCACCGCCTGACGGGAGCGCCGCGGCCACACCAACCAAAGCCCACACCCAAACCCTCCACGTGCAAGACCGAATCCACCCAAAAAAAGTCACTTAACAAGAAGCCAAAAAGTGCAAAAACAACAATGCTCGCGCTGCAGGAGCCGCGAACGACCGCAGGGACACAACATTAGGTACACCTGCACTGCAGGTTCATATGTTTTTAAATTTGACTGTGATGATGCAGTCGTGCCTCACCAGACATTAACCTCACCGCACGCCACTGATATATATATATATATATATATATATATATATATATATATATATATATATATATATATATATATATATATATATATATATATATATATATATATATATATATATATATATATCCTGATTATAACTATTATAAATTCACAGAACATGGTCCACCATTTACTTTGATACATTTACCGAAGTAATTTAAAATAAATTGTACTTGTCAGATTACTTTTACTGCAACATACTTTTTACTTTTGAGTATTTTAGTGACAAAGATTGATTCTGGTTGTTATATTTATTGATTTTATTATATTTATAATATCTTGATTAGATTACAGCTTGCAAGGGCACATTATTTTGGTCTGTTCGAGAATCTAATCTTGTCACATGACTCTGTTTCGCCAATCAAACGTAAGCAGTAGTGACCCGTGACTCCATTTCGCCAAAGTCACGTGACCTCGCTCAAACCACTTGACATGACGTCGGACGGAGACAGCGCATATCTTCAGCGTTTACTTACGAACTACGAAAAAAATTTTTTTTTTATCACGACCTGTCATATGTGTCAGTAGAAATAATAACATCTCAGCCTACAAGAATTCTACTTCCAACAAAATAAAACATGTTGCGGTAAGTTAAAGACGTGTTTTAATGTCATAGCACATGTGCTAACATTAGCCCCGTATTAACAACACACCTGACTGTAAATACTGCAAGTAATTATTTGGATAACTACTTTTTACTTCACGTTGAGTCACATTACTTTAAATTAGTCTTACTTGAGTACAATTCGTAGCAACTCTAGCCATTACTCTAAATTAGGGATGTCCGATAATGGCTTTTTGCCGATATTCCGATATTGTCCAACTCTTTAATTACCGATACCGATATCAACCGATATATACAGTCGTGGAATTAACACATTATTATGCCTAATTTGGACAACCAGGTACGGTGAAGATAAGGTACTTTAAAAATTTTTTTTATAAAATAAGATAAATAAATTAAAAACATTTTCTTGAATAAAAAAAAAAAGTAAAACAATATAAAAACAGTTACATAGAAACTAGTAATGAATGAAAATTAGTAAAATTAACTGTTAAAGGTTAGTACTATTAGTGGACCAGCAGCACGCACAATCATGTGTGCTTACGGACTGTATCCCTTGCAGACTGTATTGATATATATTGATATATAATGTAGGAACCAGAATATTAATAACAGAAAGAAACAACGTTTTGTGTGAATGAGTGTAAATGGGGGAGCAAGGTTTTTTGGGTTGGTGCACTAATTGTAAGTGTATTTTGTGTTTTTTATGTTGATTTAATAAAAAAAAAAGAAATAATGAAAAAAACGATACCGATAATAAAAACATTTCCGATATTACATTTTAACGCATTTATCGGCCGATAAATCGGCAGGCCGATATTATCGGACATCTCTACTGTTATTGTGTTTTGCCTCTGACAGCTGCTAAAGGATGTTAACATAGCTAGCCGTAATTAAAGAGCTGCTCACCCCCAAATCCTCCACACGACACCTCCGCTCCAAACAGGCTAACCTCCTCCAACCTCCAAGGACAAAGCTACGAACTATGGGAGATCTGGCTTTCTGCTCCGCTGCTCCCAGTCTGTGGAACGCTCTCCCTGACCACCTGAGGGCACCTCAGACTGTGGATGCTTTTAAAAAAGGCTTAAAAACCCATCTTTTAAAAAAAGCCTTTTTATAGATTTTTATAGATATGCATGCTGGTTCTAGCTATTGGGCTGTTTCTAGTTTTATATTTTATTTATTTTTATTATCTTTTATTATTATTATTATTACTATTTTCTTTTTTTTTTAACACTGTGGCACTTTGAGGTTGTTTGCTCAACGTAAAGTGCTTTTTACAAATAAAATCTATTAATATTATTATTATTAAGCCCCGCCCCCCGCCTGCAATTAAGCCCATGTGTGTTGCATGTAGCAAACTGGCGCCCAAATCAGCTGGGATCTTCACTTCCTGTATACCCCTGCTGAATAATGCAAGATCTAGTTTCCATCCACAAGTCCACATGGTTCTTTGTGGGTGTGAGTGTGCCGGAGTAGTCCATTAGTATCAAACCACAGTGAACTGCTAAGTGTGTGCATGCATTTGTGAGCTTATTAACGCCTATTTCCCCCCCCCCCCCCCTTTTGTGCACTAAACTGCTCATGAAAACTAGAAATATATATATATATATATATATATATATATATATATATATATATATATATATATATATATATATATATATATATATATATATATATATATATATATATATATATATATATATATAGGAGAGTTAGGGCAGCACCCTTTCAGTCAAAGGCAAGTAAACATACCCCCTTTTCTGTTCCACGTTGTGCAATTTAAGGTCTTTAAAGGCATAAACACACTGTTGTTGTTTCAGGCTTCAGCCACTAGGGGGCGGGTGGGCACTCCTTCAGCTCATTATGTTGTGCTCTGCAGGTGTGTGTGTTTGGTCTACTTTGATGGACTGAATGACCTCTTGGACAAATTTGTACTTTGTTTCTGCTCAAGTTCTACTCAGCGGTGAGTCAACACATTGACTTTGTTTTTGTTTTTTAACACTTATAGATTTAGCAGTTAGTATCCCGGTTGTATCCATTCAAAAGCCCTTAGAGCTAATTGCTAATTTAGCACGTCCCGTCATGGTGGCCAGTTTAAGGTTGTGTTTATTTTTGAGGTCGTATTTATAAAACGATTGTACTATTTAAGATTATTTTGTAGCCAAACCTTTTCCCAGACATCTTAAAAATATCTGGTTTTTCGAAATGTTTGCCCATTTATTGTGTTTTGGTGACTTTTTCATTGTAGTTTTGAAAGGGCTTCAAATAAATAACTAGTATGTCATAATATGTGGTATTGACTATTTATTGTAGTTTTGGTACCAGTACCAAAATTATTAAGATTTTGGTACTTTTCTAAATAAGGGGGACCACAAAAAAATGCATTATTGGCTTTATTTGAACAAAAAAATCTTAGGGTACATTAAACATATGTTTCTTATTGCAAGTTTGTCCTTAAATAAAATAGTGAACATACTAGACAACTTGTCTTTTAGTAGTAAGTAAACAAACAATGGGTCTTAATTTAGCTGCTGACGTATGCAGTAACATCCATCCATTTACTACCGCTTGTCCCTTTCGGGGTGGCGGAGTGTGCTGGAGCCTATCTCAGCTGTATTCGGGCGGAAGGCGGCGTACACCCTGGACAAGTCGCCACTTCATCACAGGGCCAACACAGATAGACAGACAACATTCACACTCGTGTTCACACAGTAGGGACCATTTTTAGTGTTGCCAATTCCAAAGCCCTTAGAGCTAGGGTTGGGTATCGTTTGAATTCGAACGATTCCGATTCCGATTCTTTGTTTCGATTCCGATTCCTGACGATTCTCGGTTCCGATTCTTTTAAGAGGCAGGGTCAAAAAAAAGTTTAGGATATTTTAAATGAGCTAGCTAACCTACAGTCTTTCTGAATGAAATAGTCTGACATTCTCCATCAATTTTAATTCTATTAACTTTTTATGAACTTTACTATAAATTCCTCACAAGGCTGTTTTCAACTAGAATATAAATATCAAATCTATGAATTTGAATATAAATATTATAAATTATGAATACATTTTCCCAGGGGTACACTTTCCTCACGAGAGCTTTATTTTTGAAAACCTCATGAAAACACATTTACACACACAAGTGTATGATGCTGCAGGTACTTAAAAATGTTACCGTGCTCCCACTGATGAGCTAACCTGGTGCAGAAAAGCAAATAAACAATAAGAAACAACTTGCAAAACCCAGTCCAGATTAGCAGCAGGTACAGTATAAAATCAGAGACAGTTCTTGTTTAGGAAAATGACCATATCCGCCTTCTCAGGCAGGATGCGTGAGCGTTCTGGACAGATAGTGTCTCCTGCTGTGGAAAATACACGTTCGCTGGGTGTGGAAGAAGCTTGAACGCATAAAGAGGAGAAAGCTAGATCTGACAGCAAAGGATAAGTCTTTTGTTGGTTCCACCGGACCACCACCATGTAGCAGGGTCGTCAGACATAAGTATCGGTGGAACGTCCTGGTACATCTGCAGCTCTCTCTCCACTCGTTTCTTGATGGACATGGAGCTCTGTTATTTCGCGGGTATTTCATTTTTTTTTAGTAAAGTAAAGCCACACTTTCGACCGCCGACGCCCGCTATCCATGCTTGAGCTTGACTGACTCGCTCGGCTATGCTAACGCTTCCGGCGGTGGGCGCTTCTTCGTTGGTGCTCAGCGGCTTCTTCTTCCGGTTCGGCGGACATATTTTTTATTTTTTTATTTTTTTTCCTCCCCCCGGTCCGCGGACTGGGTATCGAAAATAGGAATCGAAATTTAAACTTTTGAACGATACCGGGAGAATCGGAAAGTTAGTCCCGGTTCCAATCGATACTCGATACCCAACCCTACTTAGAGCTAATTGCTAATTTAGCACGTCCTAGTCATCGTGGCCATAAGTCGTATTTATGAAACGATCGTACTATTTAAGCTTATTTTGTAGCCGAACCTTTTTCCAGACAATATAGTTTCTTAAGAATATCTGGTTTTTCCAAAATTTTTGCCCATTTATTGTTTAGATTACTTTTTCAAATAATGCACAAGCATCATTGTAGTTTTGAATGGGCTTCAAATAAATAACTAGTATGTCATAATATGTGGTATTGAATATTTATTGTAGTGTTGTCCCGATACCAATATTTTGGTACCGGTACCTGTACCAAAATTATTTCGATACTTTTCGGTACTTTTCAGTACTTTTCTAAATAAAAGGGACCACAAAAAATTGCATTATTGGCTTTATTTTAACAAAAAATCCTAGGGTACATTAAACATAGAGTATGTTTGTTATTGCAAGTTTGTCCTGAATAAAATTGTGAAAATACTAGACAACTTGTCTTTTAGTAGTAAGTAAACAAAAAATGCTCCTAATTTAGCTGCTGACATATGCAGTAACATATTGTGTCATTTTCCATTCTATTAATTTGTCAAAATTATTAAGAACAATTAGTAGAAAATGAATAATTAATCTACTTGTTCATTTACTGTTAATATCTGCTTACTTTCTCTTTTAACATGTTCTATCTACACTTCTGTTAAAATGTAACAATCACTTATTCTTCTGTTTGATACTTTACATTAATTTTGGATGATACCATAACTTTGGGTAACAATCCGATACCAGGTCGTCACAGGATCATACATTGGTCATATTCAAAGTCCTCATGTGACTGACCAGTACTTTTCAGAGGCGGTATAGTACCGAATATGATTAATTAGTATTGCTGTAATATACTAATACTGGTATACCGTACAACCGTAATTTATTGTATGATAAAATAGTTATATATGTTCATGACAGGAACAAAATATTAACTGGTAGTGTATATTTTGTTGTTTTCTTATTTGGTGGTAGTAAATATCAAACACTTCTTTCCACTGTGGACCTATCAACTTATTTCTATTTTTTAAGTATATTGCTGACTTGAGTTTAACACTGTTCTAACACAATGAATAATCCTGATTTTAATATTGATACAAATAATGGTGATTATTTTGGCCAAATGCTAAGGTTTGTCACTTTGTCAATGTGTACTGTACGCGTTAAGTGTGGAAATAAGTCACCCACTGTTAGTATGGTAGATTCCTTTCTATTTAAACAGTGGGCATGCACTCCCTACATATTCACACATTTTTCACAATTTTTTTCATAATAAAAAAAAAACTTTTAAAAGTAACTGAAGGAGTTTAACGGCACTATCTACAGGGTGTATCTACAGATCTACAATCTACAGGTATCTACAGAGTGCTGCAGCTATTAATCCAGCAAAGGGGACCTTTACGCAAGGAAATTCAATCATTTTCCAACGAGTAGACACAAGTACAATACTGTTTTCTAGGCCAAGGACCCCCAATCTGATAGAAGAAGTGGGGACCCAATATGTATGTATCTTGTTTGAAATTAAAGGCCTACTGAAACCCACTACTACCGACCACGCAGTCTGATAGTTTATATATCAATGATGAAATCTTAACATTGCAACACATGCCAATACACGTGCCAATACGGCCGGGTTAACTTATAAAGTGCAATTTTAAATTTCCCGCTAAACTTCCGTTTGAAAACGTCTATATATGATGACGTATGCGCGTGACGTCAATCGTTGAAACGGAAGTATTGGTACCCCATTGAATCCAATAAAAAAAAGCTCTGTTTTCATCTCAAAATTCCACAGTATTCTTGACATCTGTGTTGGTGAATCTTTTGCAATTTGTTTAATGAAAGAAGAAGAAAGCTGTAGGTGGGATCGGTGTATTAGCGGCTGGCTGTAGCAACACAACCAGGAGGACTTTGACCTGGATAGCAGACGCGCTAGCCGACGCTAGCCGACGCTAGCCGACGCTAGCCGCCGACCGCACGGATGATCGGGTGAAGTCCTTCGTCCTTCCGTCGATCGCTGGAACGCAGGTGAGCACGGGTGTTGATGCGCAGATGAGGGCTGGCTGGCGTAGGTGGAGCGCTAATGTTTTTATCATAGCTCTGTGAGGTCCTGTTGCTAAGTTAGCTTCAATGGCGTCGTTAGCGACAGCATTGTTAAGCTTCGCCAAGCTGGGAATTATTAACCGTGTATTTACATGTCCATGGTTTAATAGTATTGTTGATCTTCTGTCTATCCTTCAGTCAGGGATTTATTTATTTTGTTTCTATCTGCATTTGAGCCCGATGCTATCATGTTAGCTCAGTAGCTAAAGTGCTTCGCCGATGTATTGTCATGGAGATAAAAGTCACTGTGAATGTCCATTTCGTGTTCTTGACTCTCATTTTCAAGAGGATATAGTATCCGAGGTGGTTTAAAATACAAATCCGTGATCCACGATAGAAAAAGGAGAAAGTGTGGAATCCAATGAACCCTTGTACCTAAGTTACGGTCAGAGTGAAAAAAGATACGTCCTGCACTGCACTGTAGTCCTTCACGCTTACGTTCCTCATCCACAAATCTTTCATCCTCGCTCAAATTAATGGGGTAATCGTCGCTTTCTCGGTCCGAATCTCTCTCGCTGCATTGTAAACAATGGGGAAATGTGAGGAGTCCTTCCTCCGGTGACGTCACGCTACTTCCGGTATAGGCAAGGCTTTTTTTTTATCAGCGACCAAAAGTTGCGACCTTTATCGTCGTCGTTCTCTACTAAATCCTTTCAGCAAAAATATGGCAATATCGCAAAATGATCAAGTATGACACATAGAATGGATCTGCTATCCCCGTTTAAATAAAAACATTTCATTTCAGTAGGCCTTTAAGATTGTATTTTATATTAAACTAGTCCTAAAGGTACCTTTTTTATTGTGCAATCCTAACGATACTCAAATAACAGTATCGTGCCACTAATCGATCGGTGGCAATTAGTGCGCTAATCACTTAGTTTAGCTGATCGACGGGCTAGCTTCCGCAGCTAGTGGGTCCATGGCGATGACTTCTGTGTTGTTTGATCCGCCGTTTGGAAACAATTAAGGTATGTAAAAAAAAAAAAGAAAAAATCTGCGTAAATAACTAATTTCACAACGTATATATCTGCGGCTTATAGTCTAGTACGGCAAATACCTATATATGGAAAAATATAAATTTTTTCCTAAAAATGTTTGTGGCCACGGCTTTTTGTGGCCACGGCTTACGGTGCGCTCAATAGCTTGGAAAATATGTTGTTTCTTAATGCTTAAAGCTCAATTGTATTAATTAGTGTTCTTTGCAATTAGCACAGAGGTCAAAGTGGGGTCTTGCATGACTCCAGTTTCATTTGTCTTTAAGACGGCTTTTTCCACCAAATCCATCAACCTGCCTCTTTCCCAGAGTCAGCAGGGATAGGCTCCAGCACATCCCCTGACCTAACCTGAAGGAATAAAGGGTATAGCAAACTAATAAGTGGCTACAATTACACTTTTGATTGTTCTCTATATTTGGTTCTGATGACACATTAACTAAACAAACTCACCTATTTTTTGCTTAAAGTCTCTATCTATCTCTCTCTCTCACACACACACACACACACACACACACGCACACACTCACAATCTCTCTCTCCCCACTTGCTTCCTCATAGCTCCCTCACTCACACTCACACTTTCTCTTTCAGCGTTGCCGTGTCTTTGGAAGGTCTGCCTAGCTTTTTTGTTTTTTTACACACTGGCTGCATGCGAGGAGAGGACGTCCGTGCTAAAGGTAAGAAGGTGACTGATACACCTTTCTTCTTTCCATTCACCATCCTAATACTGCAGTAGAACTTGGAAGCGACAGAGTGCTTGTTTTTCCCCCCAATGGTGTGTGTGTGTGTGTGTGTGTGTGTGTGTGTGGTTCGTCCGTGTGCAGATGTTTGATCTCACCTGGGCTTTCAGCTCACGAGATGCTTTAAGTGTTTCCGTGCTTGTGTCAAACGATAACGCCAATTATGCACACTATTATTATGTGTCTACGTTAACATGCATGCTCAATTTGTGTTTGTGTGTGTCAGGAAGTCTAAATTAAGGCTGTGGTTTGTGGGACTTTGTGTTTACCAACTGGTTCTCAGAGGTGAGAGAGACCACTGACTGATGTTAGAGATGTGTATGTGTGTCCATGTGGTTTGGTACAATCCAGGACATACTTGAGATAGAAACTCACTTGTCAGTCTCTTCTTTTTGGACAATCTAGTATAGAGAAAAGGGTTAAAGTACCCCTCACTACTTCCAAATGTAGAGTGTGTAACTTACTCATTGCAGTAAACATCCATCAGGTCAGGTTCCAGGACGGTGCTTTTTATTTTAGAACAGTATTTCACTTTTACAAATTATGGGATTGGAAATAATCTGTTCCAGAGTCAAGCTGTCACCATAAACACTCCATAATTTTCAACAATTTCAGTAAGTATGAGGTCTCAATGCTTGTTTGCCCAAATCTTACCGTAATGCTGGAATGTAGACCCTTTAAAAGTGCTTTTACTTTGGGGTAATATGCTGTTGTGTGTCTGTTAGGGGTGAGAATCTTTGGGTTCCAAAGATTCGATCCCATAAAAATACTTTTTTTGGTAAAAAAAAAAAATCAGGGATTTAATTTTAGGCCATTTCGCCCAGGTTAGAAAAGCTCCTTCTGGTTGCATTACGATGACCTAAAAACAAAAATTGACACAAAAAGGTATTATTCTTTAAAACTTTTGAAAATCATGTATTATATAGAATTGGGGTAAATAAGAATCGTGATTCGGATTTTAATCGATTTGTTTGTGCACCCCTAGTGTCTGTAGCTGTAATGCTAATAGGGATGCAACAATATGAAAATCTCATATCACGGTCAGTGTGACCAAAATTTTCACGTTTATCATTATCACAGTATTGTTGAATGTTTTTAACAGTTCTTATATTGTACACGCACACTGAAAACTTAAAGTATATTAAATAGACAAGGGATTTAACGATAAATTGTATTAATGATACCCGAGAGAGACAAGCGGTAACAAATAGATGGATGGATATCAGTAGTAAAACTTCCGACAGTTAGTATTACCGTTTTAAATTAAAATGACCAAAAAAAACTGATAACTGCACATTCCTGACAGACTGGCTGGTTCTCCGTCACTAGCTGAAATGCTAACATGGAAACGAAAGATTATCGTCTTTCCCCATTAATAAACATTCTCCAATCTAAACGTATACAAAACGCATCACTGTCTGAGCAACCAAGCTATTCAATTGTGCACATTGAACCCACAAGATAAGTGATCGTTTTAAACTCAGAGCAATACGAGACCAAGGTGTTCAAGGACTGCTGAACAGTGTAGGACCCCACAACGCCTGCCAGAAATAAGATTTTATTTGTTATGCACTTTTCACTTTAATAAATCTTAAAGTGCCCCAGTACAAACCAATATTTAAAACAACTAAAGCTTAGCTATTAATAGCAACCTATTATGCAAAAAACAACTTTTCTTACCTATTTGTACCTGATTTTGTGTACCGTATTTTTCGGACTATAACTCACATTTTTTTCATAGTTTGGCCGGGGGTGCGACTTATACTCAGGAGCGTCTTATGTGTGAAATTATTAACACATTACCGTAAAATCTCAAATAATATTATTTATCTCATTCACGTAAGAGACTAGACGTATAAGATTTCATGAGATTTAGCGATCAGGAGTGACAGATTGTTTGGTAAACGTATAGCATGTTCTATATGTTATAGTTATTTGAATGACTCTTACCATAATATGTTACGTTAACATACCAGGCACGTTCTCAGTTGGTTATTTATGCCTCATATAACGTACACTTATTCAGCCTGTTGTTCACTATTCTTTATTTATATTAAATTGCCTTTCAAATGTCTATTCTTGGTGTTGGGTTGGTGTGGCGTGGCGAAGTTGGTAGAGTGGCCTTGCCAGCAATCGGACGGTTGCTGTTTACTGGGGTTCAATCCCCACCTCCTACCATCCTAGTCACGTCCGTTGTGTCCTTGGGCAAGACACTTCACCCATGCTCCTGATGGCTGCTGGTTAGCGCCCTGCATGGCAGCTCCCGCCATCAGTGTGTGAATGGGTGAATGTGGAAATACTGTCAAAGCGCTTTGAGTACCTTGAAGGTAGAAAAGCGCTATACAAGTATAACCCATTTATCAAATAAATTTCCCCCAAAAAAGCGACTTATACTCCAGTGTGACTTATATGTTTTTTTTCTTTTTTTATTATGCATTTTTGGCCGGTGCGACTTATACTCCGGAGCGACTTATACTCCGAAAAATACGGTATTTGGGATCTGAATAAATCCCCAACATTTGAAATCAAACTATGAAGGCATGGCGGAGATATTTACAAAACAATCTTGCCTTCTTTTATACTTCCTCTAAACGAGCCGTTTGGAAGTTGCACAATTTGACGTTTTTCCAATATGCTAATGTCTACATATATGGTAAAGTTTTACCTGAAGAGCGTTGCGCGAGTCTGCCATTGTAGCTTGACGTCGTAGTCAATACATTCCATATTTATCTCTATCCTCTCGTTGTGGGGTTAGGGTTGACTAAAGAACCACCATTACACGTTATGTAGACCAAAAGGAAGTGTTTTAAACGTAGAAAAAATCATATGACCCATTTAAAAAAAATAAAATACTAAGACAAAACATGCAAAATAGTGGGTTTTCAAACAGTGTTTCTATTTCAGTTTATAAAAAGAAAAATAACTTAAGTACTTTGTGCGCACATTCAGTAATATCGCGATATTAATAACCGTGATCATTTCGGTCATGATAACCGTGATATGTATTTGTCATATTGTTACATCCCTAAATAAACACATAATATACTTGCTCGGTAAAAGAACCATTATTTTGGAGGCTTTAAAGGCCTACTGAAACCCACTACTACCGACCACGCAGTCTGATAGTTTATATATCAATGATGAAATCTTAACATTGCAACACATGCCAATACGGCCGGGATAACTTATAAAGTGACATTTAAAATTTCCCGGGAAATATCCGGCTGAAACGTCGCAGTATGATGACGTATGCGTGTGACGAAGTCAGTATAACGGAAGTTATCGTACCCCGTAGAATCCTATACAAAAAGCTCTGTTTTCATTTCACAATTCCACAGTATTCTGGACATCTTTTGCAATTTGTTTAATGAACAATGAAGGCTGCAAAGAAGACAGTTGTAGGTGGGATCGGTGTATTAGCAGCGGACTACAGAAACACAACCAGGAGGACTTTGTTGGAGCGCTAGCCGCGCTAGCCGCACTAGCCGCCGACCTCACCTTGACTTCCTACGTCTCCGGGCCGCCAAACGCATCGGGTGAAGTCCTTCGTCCTTCTGCCGATCGCTGGAACGCAGGTGAGCACGGGTGTTGATGAGCAAATGAAGGCTGGCTGGCGTAGGTGGAGAGCTAATGTTTTTAGCATAGCTCTGTGCGGTCCGGTTGCTAAGTTAGCTTCAATGGCGTCGTTAGCACAGCATTGTTAACCTTCGCCAGCCTGGAAAGCATTAACCGTGTATTTACATGTCCACGGTTTAATAGTATTGTTGATTTTCTATCTATCCTTCCAGTCAGGGGTTTATTTTTTTTGTTTCTATATGCAGTTAAAGCACGATGCTATCACGTTAGCTCGTAGCTAAAGCATTTCGCCGATGTATTGTCGTGGAGATAAAAGGCACTGAATGTCCATTTCGCGTTCTCGACTCTCATTTTCAAGAGGATATAGTATCCGAGGTGGTTTAAAATACAAATCCGTGATCCAAAATAGAAGGAGAGTGTGGAATCCAATGAGCCAGCTTGTACCTAAGTTACGGTCAGAGCGAAAAAAGATACGTCCATCACTGCCTCTCAAGTCCTTCACTGTAACGTTCCTCATCTACGAATCTTTCATCCTCGCTCAAATTAATGGGGTAATCATCACTTTCTCGGTCCGAATCTCTCTCGCTCCATTGTAAACAACGGGGAATTGTGAGGAATCCTAGCTCCTGTGACGTCACGCTACTTCCGGTACAGGCAAGGCTTTTTTTTATCAGCGAGCAAAAGTTGCGAACTTTATCGTCGATTTTCTCTACTAAATCCTTTCAGCAAAAATATGGCAATATCGCGAAATGATCAAGTATGACACATAGAATGGATCTGCTATTCCCGTTTAAATAAAAAAAAATCATTTCGGTAGGCCTTTAAATATGTTCATCTTCTTCTGTTTTCATTTGTAAAGGTTTTAGATAAGGGTTGCGTGTCCGGTTTGTGCGATGTCATGCGGGTTTACTTCCTGTTGTAAAAAATCTGTCATATTCCTCTGAGTATCGATGATCACTCTGTGCTTAGTTGCTCAGACAGTAATGTATTCCTGTAAGTTTAGATTGGGGTATGTTGTATCTTAATGGGGAAACTTGTGATTTAGGGCTATATAAATAAACATTGATTGATTGATTGATTGAAATACGTTAATGTCTCTTGTTTTCATGTTAGCATTTAAGCTCGCTAGCTAGCCATCTTATAGTGTGCTAGCTTGCTTTTCCACAAATATGCGTTATCAGTGGTCCTGAGTTCATCAAAGTGCGGTTATCACGGTTTTAGGAGAATTTTCATTTAAAACCGTAATAAACTCTTGGGAGTTTTACCGTGATTTATTTGGTGAATGCTCTAAAGCATTCACACATACGATTCTACACCACAAATTCATCTATCATTATAGATGACTAAAGTTAACAATAGCATGCTTTAATGCTAACAATAGAATACTAACTTTTTTGACTAATTTTGCAACAGTTTAGTACCCCTGAGTCATATAACTTGGTACTTATTAGGGGTGTAACGGTACATAAAAATTTCGGTTCGGTACGTACCTCGGTTTATTTTCGGTACAGTAAGAAAACAACAAAATATACATTTTTTGGTTATTTACCAAATTTGCAAAATCTTCCACCAAAAATATTTTTCTTAGTGGAATATTTGATGTGAAGTAATCGGAACCTTGGATAGGTCAATAATTCATAATAACATTGATTTTGATTCAATATGTTTTGAGCAATGACAATGAAAGAAAAAACAACTTTGTTTTATTAGTCAACATTGCAACTTTTTCTAAATTACATTTAACCTTTAAGCTTTTTTATTTCACTTTTGTTATGTCTTTGTTTATTTTAATAGTATTTTTAGAATGTGCCGTGGGCCTTTAAAACATTAGCTGTGGGCTGCAAATGGCCTCCGGGGCACACTTTTGACACCCCTGCTATAGATAATACAAATTTAATCTGATAAATCTATTAATAAAAAGCAGACGCAAGCGCGTTTATCATAACTCTCTTGCTCGCGCTCTCTCTGTCTCTCCACCTCCCGCACCAATGCTGCTGCGCACCTTCACAATTTGTTTTGTTTTTAACCTTCTTAACTCTGAACGTACATTGTTAATACACGCAACCACAGCTCGGGGTGCCGGACATTTGGGGTATTTGGGGGACACCGCCCGGGCGGCCCCACGGGGGAGGGCGTGTCCGGTGGGGGGAGGACGTGTGGTCAGGACCTGGTTTCGCCGGACATGTCCTCTTTTACTGGCATGCTGGCGGCTAACGGGCTGGGATAGACTGGCCGTACGTCCTCTTTTCGCCGGGCGTGTCCTCTTTTGCCTCAGGTGTCCGGCATTTTGAGTATTGTTTACACAACGTGCAGTACGCTACTTAATATGTCCGTGTGGAAACTCGTTCGGTACACCTCCGCACTGAACCGGAACCCCGTACCGAAACGGTTCGATAAAATACCCGTACCCTTACACCCCTAGTACTTATGCTAACTTTTTTAACCAATTTTGCCGCTGTACACCTCAGTCATATAACATGGTTTGTGCAAATTGGTAATTGTTTCCATGTTATTGTTAGCATGCTAACAATAACATGCAATGTTTTTTTTGCCCATTTTGCGATCGTTTACCCTAGAGTCATATAGAATGGAATTTAATGGAACTTTATTTGGTACTTGATATGTTAACTTTATATGTTACTAGAATGCTAACATGCCAACATGCTAGTACACCAACATTAGCATGCAAACCTTTTTTTAGCCAATTTTGCCGCCGTACACCTCAGTTATATTACATATGTGACATGCTAACCTTAACATGATAACATTAGCATGATTTAAAGACTTAATCATATAACTTACTAACATGCTAGCCGTTAGCATGCTAACATTAGCATTTCAGTTTAGGTTGTGCATATCAGTGGCTTGCACGTTTCCGCGGCTTGCGCACATACAGCATTCACACGCTATTTCTCCGAAATTCCATATTCCAGTTATGAATACTGTTTATCTTTACGTTCCTAAATAATGTGTTTATCCTTTGACACATGCAAGCAAATTGCGCACTTTATTCACTTATTTCATATACACTGTAACTCTGCTTTTCCAATGTAGTCAAGATTCAATGCCACAAGACATAAAACAACATAACAATAAGAAGCGCAACAGAACAAACCATGCAATGTTAGCATAGCAACTGTACGTGAACTACCGTGCTAACATTATATTACGGTTTTAACAGCAACATCATGCTTAGTTAGCCTATTCACTGAAGAAAAAAATGAAAATTTACAGCACATGTCAAGGTTTTAAGATGTGTAGTGGACCTGGATTTTATTCAAAAAGGTGGGCGTATACACGGGGACTAGGAGTAGTAACTTAATGCGGGGTATCTCAAACTGTGTATGGGTGCTCTATTGGTATGCCAAATAATCACTTAAATATTCAAACAGTGTTACTGTTCAAACTTTGTAAGGTCACAGTGGCCAAAGATGTTAGTACTACTCTGCCTTGTTTTTAATGACTATTTAGACCTACTATGCTACTGTATTTTAATGTTGGTCATTATGGTGGTACTTTGAGAGCCAAGTTTTTTCTGAGGTTGTACTTTGTGAAAAACTTATGAGAACCTTGGAGTTAGTATGGTCTAAGGCAGTGGTCCCCAACCTTTTTGTAACTGCGGACCGGTCAACGCTTGAAAATTTGCCCTACGGACCGGGGGTGGGGGGTTGTATTTTTTTGTCATAAAAAAAATACAACCATGCGTGCTTACGGACTGTATCCCTGCAGACTGTATTGATCTATATTGATATATAATGTAGGAACCAGAAATATTAATAACAGAAAGAAACAACCCTTTTGTGCGAATGAGTGTAAATGGGGGAGGGAGTTTTTTTGGGTTGGTGCACTAATTGTAAGTGTATCCTGTGTTTTTTATGTTGATTTAATAAAACAATTAAAAATACATTTTTCAAATTTTTTTTTATTTCTTGTGCGGCCCGGTACCAATCGATCCACGGACCGGTACCGGGCCACGGACCGGTGGTTGGGGACCACTGGTCTAAGGGACATTTTAGTGAGGGTTTGACGAATACAGAATTAGTCACAAAACCATCAAAAGATAATTCCACCGTATAGAATCATAATGGCGCCACATGTGTGTTTGTCACCCTCCATGAACCAGGAAGTAGTTTGCTAAGTACTACTACCAACCAGATGGGCAAAGTCACATAAAAGCAATTTCTAAAACAAGGCTACCGTAGAGGCGCCTTGGTCGAGGCCCCCAATGGAACTCTGAACAATGACATTATCAAGTGGTTACAATATGAACCTTTTTCCCCCCTTCATCCTTGCGGCGCCCTCTGGAGAATGGCACCCTGGGCAACTGTCCATATGGCCCATATTTAAAACCGCCACTGGGCTACCGTGTATATATAAATATATATATATATAAATAATTTAAAAAAGACATCAGGGTATTCTCCTGGCGGCTGCTGGGTAAGGTTGCCGTCTTCATAAAAGATGCTACAAGAAGTGCCGCGCCGCGTGAGTCGGCTGCCTTCACAGCCGCAGGGTGAGAAATATGAAGGTTGTTCCCGAAACTGTCATCTCAAAGTGCACTCTGAGGTGATGGAACAATAATCTGCACGCCGGCAAATAAAACATGATTAAATGACCAGTTTATTGCCGCATAGACTCCTTGAAATGTCATATATTTATGAAAAGTCTCTTCAGCGCTCCAAAGTCAAAAAATGACATCTTTAAACACATATTGAAGTAGCTCCCGATGAATCTTAATGTCTCGCCGCCGTTTCCCAGCCGAAAGCAATTAGAGCGACAGCACAGACGGCTGAGACGCTCCTGACCGAGTCACTATGGCTGCCTAGACTCTGGTACTCAACCTGGACATTTCATTTGTATGCATAAGCAGGCGGCAGGGAGCCATGCCGGCCGCATCGATCCCACTTCAGGTGGGCTGCATGTGCCATTGCGGACGTGGAGTCACGCTGGAGTCAACTTGTGCAGAAAGCTGGGCAATAAAATGGTATCTATATACAGTATATTCCCAGATTTTACAGTATTCATGATTTTTCTAAATATTGGAAATAGCTTCTTTCTACTCCTTTTTGGACATGTTGTAAAGAGAAATGAAAATGTGAAATACGTGATGTCATATTGAAACTGTATACATGTTCGAAATAGACTTTAACCAACCAATATGTCGGGGTTGCTCACGAGGAAACCTTACAATGTATCACATTCATAAATTCAATATTGATTAGCTTGCAAGTATATGTGATGTAGGAAAATGCCATATATTCCAGAAGATTCAATTTCCAGAAGATTTCCCATATTTTAGGATTGCAAATGTTGATGCTTTTCTTAGACAAACGTAATAAAGGTGTTTGTGAAATGCCCTGATGTTATGTTGCTACTTATCCGTTTCCTAAAAGTAATGTTAAAACAACTTAGTCTTGTCCAGCTGTTTACTGACGTACTGTATACTATTCATGTTTGAATAACTTTTACTGCAAATATCCGCTTCAAATATCGGTTGTCGGCCTCCTTGACTAGTAACAATCGGCCCTGAAAAACCATATCAATCTATCTTTAAACAGTATCAACTATCAAGTTTGGTTGCGCCATCTTGTTGTCTTGCGGTTGATTCTTTGCATGGAGTGAGAAGACAAAGTAAAAATGAGTGCTGTAGATTGGGGGTGGGGTCTTTAAATGATGCAAGGCGCTCATCCCCACCAAGACCGGTAATACATGAGCCGCGCTCACCCTTTAGAGCACAGCTCCAACTACCTTGCACTAAATGTGCAGTAAATAGTTCTTCTCGGGTTTCTCTTTGTTTACATTTTCACACTTTGCTTTATTTTGTTACACTTTATTAAACATTTCTTACATACTCCTTATTTTTGCACCTTAATTTTAAGAGCTGATTGATTAGTGTTCAATGGGATTTCAGAATTTTGACTGTTTTCCATGCTTGTGTTGATATTTCCTTTCCTTTCTGCCTTGATAGCTGAGGGGATTATATTCTAAGGTTACATTTTACATAAACATGTTTACATTTAATATATTTTCCTCTCGGTCCTTATTTTGTTTTAATTATAAGAAATATCAATAATTATGGATCTTGATACAGTTTTCAGCCATATTGCCCAGCCCTACTTGTGCAGGTTGAAGGAATCAAATCCATCGACAGGCTTACAACATTAGGTGCACCTGCACATCTAATAAAGTCAGTGTCAGTCAAAAGTGAGCATTAGAATATTTCATACACATATTTATTACTTGATCTCAGTAGATTGTGCATCTAAACTCAGTGATGCACAAACCGCTAATGAGCGTATTGACTAAAAGTAGATGGCATGGAACTAAATACCTCACAGTCCTAGCCTGACATTTTGACACACGCCATGTGTAACTATCTGACACTGAGGAAAGTGCAGTCAGTACATTGCAAAGTCGGGCTGGGCGATATGGCTGAAAATTGTATCACGATATAAGTGTTTTATACGTAAGTAGTGTTTAATAAAGTGTAGCAAAATAGTGGAAAGTGTGAAACTTTAAACATAGAGAAACCTGCCAACTATTTTTGACAGGGTTAGTGCCAGGAAAGGGTGAGCACAGCTAAGGTGGTGTGGTGTTATTGGGCTTGGTGGAGACGAGTGCTGTGCATCATTTATAGACCACATTGGTCTGACTACGGTCCGTTTTAAAATAAAAATAAAAACTAAAAAAAAACTGCCATACTGTCTTAAAGTGACTTTTCCATATCTATCCATCCATCCATGTATCCATCCATATACAAAAGAAAGAAAGAAGAAAATAAGTAGTTTTTAATGCCATCAAAATGCATTTTGATGCATTTATTTTAGGGATGTAATGATATCAAAATTTTATATCACGGTTATCGTGACCGAAATGATCCCGTCAATTTGTCGTGGAAATGGTATGATTTTGTGGTCTTATTGTGTTTAACATGAGACCATTGAAGTGCTTGTTGGGTGATTGGGTTGTGTGTAGTGATGATGACTCGATGATCATTATAACAATACAGCCAGGTACTTTGTGCTCATGAGACAAATAGTGATACTGCACATGCAGGCAACTGGCAAAGTTGAGGTCAGATTTTTATTTGGAGGTGCCCCATTACAATTTATTTTCACATTTTCTTATTTATGTGAAACAATTTTATACTTTTTTTTACTATCAAACTCAAATGAGTTTTGTTGCATGTTTTGTACTAAAACAAATTAATTGAAAATAAATTGTAAATGGGTTTTTTTGCGAGAAATAACAAATTTAACATAGTTAAAGCATATTTGCAAACCTTTCAGTGACAGTTTTGACATTATATTCTTATCAGTGACAAAGCAGGAGGGGGCTAGGAATGCGTTCATGTGACGTGCCCTGTCATTCATTGATATTTTACATGCGCTCCTTCACGCTAAACGGGCCCCCCACGGATCACGGGGCCCTACGCCCAGCGTGTGATCTGCGTATAGGGAGGTGTGACGTTGTGCACCTGGCACCTTTTGTGTAAGTAACATTTTACTGTTATGTTCGTTAACTTGCACACGATCACTCCAGATATTGACAATATCTATCTTTTTGCACCTAAGAGGTCATCATTATTTCTACTCTTATTGTGTTTACACGCGACACATGTGTGAATCGATGCAGTAGTATGTGAGACAACTAACATGGAGCCATATACACACAATATCATTCTGCCTGAAGGCACCTTACTGGATCAATGTGTCCAACAGAAATGCTATACATTTTTTGTGCTTCTTCACAATTGCTATTTTAATGGAACTTCTTTAGACATCCAGAAATCTGGTGTGAATGACAGCAACTGATTTTAATTATAATAAGTGGGTTGTGGGTCCACCAGATGTTGAAAAAAAAAAGCCTTTATTATTGGAGTAATTCAATTGTGATATTGAGGTACACCACCACTGCTGGTTTTAGAGAAATGTCCTTATTTTGTGTACAGAGCATTCAAAAAGTATTCAGTGCTTCACTTTTTCCACATTCTGTTAGGTTCCAGACTTTTTCCAAAATACAATATTTTTTGTCCACAAAATTCTACACACAATACCCCATTATGACAATGTGAATATATATTTTTAAACACTTTGCAAATATATTGGAAATGTAAAAATCCCATTTATATAAGTATTCACATCCTTTGCTCAAAACTTTTGTCGATGCACCTTTGGCAGCAATTACAGCCTCAAGTCCTTTTGAGTACGATGCCACAAGCTTGGCACACCTATCTTTGGGCGGTTTCGCCCATTCCCCTTTGCAGCACCTCTCATGCTTCATCGGATTGGGTGGGAAGCGTTAGTTTTCATCCCGGATGTCTCTTTACATTGCTGCTTTTCACATTGTTGTTATGGGGTATTGTGTGTAGAATTTTGAGGACGAAAATTTATTTATTCTGTTTTGGAATGAGGCTGTAACACAGGGGTAGGGAACCTGTGGCTCTTCTGATGACTGCGTCTGGCTCTCAGATAAATCTTAGCTGACATTGCTTAACACGATAAGTAATGATTAATTCTGCTGGTAATCACAGTGTTAAAAATAACGTTCAAAATATAAAACATTCTCATGCATTTTAATCCATCCATCCGTTTTCTACTGAACCTGTTCAAGAAGTCGCATTAATGGTAATAATAATTATTAAAATAATAATTTTATTTATTATTGGTTAGCTTCAGAATAAATATGTTATTAAAAATAATAACAGACGTATTATACTCTAAAAATGTTGGTCTTACTTAAAAATGCACACATTTAGTTGTATTCAGTGTTAAGAAATATTATATGGCTCTCACGGAAATACATTTTAAAATATTTGGCTTTAATGGCTCTCTTATCCAAAAAGGTTCCCGACCCCTGCTGTAACATAACAAAAGGCGGAAAAAGTGAAGCGCTGGGAATTCTTTCCAAATGCACTTAACTATCTCTATTTATCTTATCTTTTTATCTCTATCCCTTTTTATCTATATCTCTTTCTATACATTTATCTATTTTTTTTAATCATATTTTGAACAATTGCCATTCTCTCTGGATTGGGTAGGGAAAACCACGTTTTAAAACAAAAGATAATCATAATGGTAAAAAATAAATCATAAAATTTAAATAATATGGATGGAATCAAAGTACAAAGAACAATCATGATAAATGTCTTGAACCTTATTGATTAACAAAATATGCGGTAATCCATGACAAAACCAACACATTTTGTTAATTACAACTTTCTAATAACTGATGTACACTTAATTTTTTTTTCTTGTGTTTATTTGTTTGTTCCAGATTAAACACAGGAATTGAACAAATGCGTTAGCAATTGCTATGAAACAGAAAAGCTATCAGATTCAATAAACTCTGCTTCGTCTTACTACTTGGATGCTGAAATGTGAAACTGTAAATATGTGATGTTAGGGCGGGGCGGTTATATGATTGTGATCGTTGATCGCGATTAATTTGAGTTCAATCTCGGTGATCAGCTGTTAGCATAATACCTCGATCAAACATGGCGGACATGTCTCTTAGAAGTTACTGCAGTAGTAAACAGGAGGAAACAATGATGATGATGGTATGATCGTGCACAGAAGAAAAAACCCTCTGCAGAAACTGTTTTTTGTTTGTTGATAACTTTTTGTTCCTGACATAATCATTTAACTTGTGTTGGTACACATTATTTTACAGTACATCAAATTCAAACTGCACTTTAATATATTTTTATTCAATATAAATACAAAAAATTTTGATATTAATGGAGATCGGATGATATGAAAAAATATATGACTATTTTTTTTTTTGCCATATCGCAAACTATGTGACGTACCACATTTTAACTTATGTGCTTGTTTCGTAATAAACTAATACCGTAACCCCAGATGATTATTTGACGATAAATAATAAAGGTAACACATTGTTTTTTAATGAAAGAATGTGCAGGAGTTACTTGAAGTCACCGAATCTGGTTTCTTGTCCTATAAAGAGCTGCACACGTCTAAAAATACCATCGTCTGATTCATCCCTTCAGCAACATCTGAGCCCTGATGTAAGAGCGTGGAAAAGCGAGAGTTGTGACGCTTGTAAAGAAGAGAGGATAACTTCACACCAGAGGAGAGGGTGGGACTGAAAGGAAATGGCCGAAGCACCGCAGCAGGGACAGCAGCAGGAAGAAGAGGAGGAGCAGCTGAGTGAGGAGCAGCTGAGCTCCTCTGGGTCTACAGATGCTGATGATGAGGTGGAAGACCTGAAAGAGGATGTCCAGACGGCCCCGACCAGACCCCTGCTGTCCATGAGGTCTATGAGCATCGTGGATCCGGATGACGACTCTCCAAACATGATCGTCTACAGAAAAGTAAGACTAATCTTTGCGTTGGATTATTGTGCTGCTGATGCCTCACAGTTGGAGACATTTAACTATCTCATACTGTAGTCTGACAAGTTGTGACAAAGATTGTCGTCTGCTGTATGGGTATTATTTGGTGGAGTATTTCTATTTATACCTCAACCTACGAGGTTTTCTGTTTGTGTAAGGAACAGCGTAACTCGACCTGTCGCCATCACGTCTCCATCTCATCGCTGCCACCACAGCCTGGGGGGGCAATAGACTACAAACTGTGGTGACGTAGGCCGGCTTCGTCGCGTGAGGAAGCCTACAATTTTTGGTTGTTTTCCGCTCCGTATGCTGAATGCCGATATACTATATATATCTCGATATTTTTTCCGTAAAGTAAAAACAATACACAAAACAGTCCTAGTTACCTGAGATACTAAGTATGTCTTTAGTAAGTCAATATTTTGACTTACTAATTTACTAAATCAAAATAATGACTTACTAAGTCAAAATATTGACTTAAGTCAAATTAATGACTTACTGTAAGTAAGCGTTTGCAATAAGCGTTTGAAAAAAAGACTTAAAAGTGGGGCCACATGCTGACATATGCTCAACTCATCATGCTTAATTTATTACAGCATTTGGGAAACCTGTAGTTGATTTTTATTATGTAAATGTTATAATTTTATCAACATGTGATAGCAGGGAACCCTGCCATTCAAAACTAGGCTGCTACATTACTAATGATTAATGTAACTATAGCTGAAAAAAATAGTACAATAGCAATAGGAGAGACTATTCATCCCTGAACACCATGGAGTTCATGTAGGCTTTATGATGCAGTTACATTATTATATCAACTATCAGAGACAGCTTCAGGAAACTCTTCATTTGACATAATGTTGTTTTTTGCTGCTTCAACACAGCTCGATCAACACAGAAAAAGGTGAAGTGAAATAACTTAGTTGTTAACTGTAGGTCAATAATGCTTGTCTTTCTCTCAGACAGACAGGGCTTTTCTGTCCGTAACACACACACACACACTCACGCACACACACCGCAAAATGAGCTAACGTTACGCTAAAAGCTAATTAGCCTTCACCTCAAGGACTGCGAGCGAGCTGAGCTGCCGCTTATGTTTCTAGAACGTCAACGGGCTCATAGTGATGTTACTAGTAGTTGACTGGGAGGTGTTTATTATAATTTGGGCACAGTCCGCTGCCTTATGCTCACCTGCTAAACACCTTTCTGCTAACCCCATCACAGGAGCACTGACTCCATGCGCTCTGAATATGCACTGCTGATTGGCTGTTACCGCTCTGCGTGTAACCAATCAGATGGTTCTGTGGGTGGGACAATGCTGGGTGCTGCAGAGACATACTGACAGACGCAAAGGCAGAACTAAGCGGAGCAGCTTGTTAAGACATTAGTTTAGGCGGTAGCTCTTTGTTGTTAAGGCGGCCGCCTTAACAACAAAGCGCTGCAGGAAACCCTGCTATAATTTGCGCACTCTCGACTAGTGATGAACCGAAAATTTGGCTGCCAAAAAAAGACTTTAACCATGGAAACAAGATGTTGTGAATGCAATGTGGACATATTTTAATATATCCCAGATATACTTGCGGGCAGCCATCTACAAAATGTGAAGATATTAAGGACAAGGACAGTGGCGGTTTTAAAGGTGAGAAAGTCCAAATGGAGCAGCAGCGCAAAGCAAGTGTGACATCATGCTCGCTGCAGCTCACCTCTTTCGTTCTAGACATCCAGCGACAGAACTCTCTAAACACAAGTACACCACCAGAAAAAGATGCAAGATTTGTTGCTAGTCGTTTTTAATAAAGGAAAAGTCTCTAGACCAGGGGTGCCCACACTTTTTCAGCTGGCGAGCTACTTTTTAAATGACCAAGTCGAGGTGATCTACTTCATACATAATTTTTTTGCCGTTTTCGTTCACATGTAAAAGGTGTACAAAATACGTGCATGTTTAACATATAGATTGCCATCTTTCATGAAGATATTCTTGTCTTCATGAAAGATGGCACAAGAATATAAGTTGGTGTATTACCTGATTCTGATGACTTGCATGGATTGTAATCAGACAAGATTCACAGTGGTGCTGACAACTTCCACATTTTCGATTTTACATCGTGGAGGAGAAAAAAAAGTCCTCCTTTCTGTCCAATACCACATTGAAGTGGCTGGTTTTGGCATCCTGTTTGTCCAGCTTCCATACTCGTTTTTTTTATACTTTACAAGAAATAGATCGACGGCAAACTCCGTGGCTTGCTAGCTTGTTAGCGCTAGCTTTCGGAGACTCTTACTTTGTTAGTGCAGGCAGCATCGAGCAGCACTTTTATTGTGAAGACAGGAACTGTGCGGTCAGTCTTTAGGCTTTTGACGGCACGGTTGGAATAAAAACAGTTTCTCGCCTTCCTGACGGTCTTTTTTTCCTTCACACTGAGCTGGCTGCAGCCAGCATCATCTCGCAAGATCCTCGGGTGCCTTGAATGTCAATCAAGTAACGTCATAGGGAAGATTTATGATCGCAAATTTTTATGTCTATTTTTTTAATGCCTGGCTGGCGATCGACTGACACACACTGCACGATCGACCGGTAAATCGCGATCGACGTAATGGGCACCCCTGCTCTAGACGCTTGAAAAATTCTCAACAAAGTACATTGTACAATAAGCAGCAGCAATTAAGAAATGGTGCAAAACAATGTAAAATATGTAAATAGTTATTTAAAGTTTTGCTTTTAAATGCATGTAAACATTTTTTAGCTAATTATACGATGACGTCATGGTGACCACGCCCACAATATGCCTCTGCCATTATAGGTGTCTTGGCAATCTCATAAAAAAATATTGAATACAAAAAAAATAGATAAATAGCACAAAAAGTCCTTGTCTTTTTAGGTGTGTGATACTAAGGAAAAAGGTGTATCCCATTGGGTTGACTCATTGTATCCCATTGTTTTGAATTTTTACTTGCCCTGATGTGGGATCTGAGCCAAGGATGTTGTTGTGGCTTGTGCAGTCCTTTGAGACACTAGTGATTTAGGGCTATATAAATAAACTTTGATTGATTGATTGATTGAAAATCTCACCCCTTGAAACAAAGGGGCCAAGACGCATTGGTGGTAAACATGCCCTGAGAAAGGAGACGCCACTCGCTTCCCGCTACGTCATCGCCCCAAGCCACTTGTTGGCGGTAACATAGGCAGTAACATACTACACTAAGATGTACTATGTTACATCAGTTATTATACAGAACGTCACTGTTGGAGCTATGTCGTTTTTGTAGTGTTTAGTTAGTACCTGGATTTATTCATTCTAAATTATTACAATTTTATGAGGTTTGTCATTTTGATATCTGTTATGTTTGGGTGTTTTCTCCTTTTATGGTTTGTTTTTGGGTTTTTTGTTCATTTGGGCACTTTAGAGAAGTTATATTAAGGCGGTTGTTAAGGGACCAGCATGCACCTGGGTGGGCAAAGGTTGTTTTTTTTTTTTTTACCGGAATATGAGAGGCACATCGATTTGTTCATTGCCTGCTTGTTTCTAGTTAATTAAACCACATCTTTGTTTTAACTAGATATTGGTTTGGGCATTGTTTTTCCCATCCGTGTATACTACAATCCATTGTGCAGCAGTTTATTTTTAGGGTGAACAGTTTGATTTAGAATAAACACTTTTGACAAACAGTTACTACAGTTCCAGTACAGCTGCAACAGGCTCCCATGAGCACACAGGGTTGGTCTTTTATTGTATTTTAGAGATGTCATTTACTAAAGGTAAACATGGTAGGCTATAGGCTACTAGGAGCTAGCAGCTACTCAACAGCTAAGCACACAATAGCACACAAGCTAGACTTATAGTTTTGCGGTTGAAAACAGCACATTTGTCAATATAAACAAATATCCAATAATTATTGTTGCATATTACTTGCACATACAATGTCTCCAAGGCAGAAGCGTATTATAAATTATTCAGTAACAAATGTGTCCGCACCATTCAACTTACTGCACCATGAGTTTTTGATGAATTATTGCAGCCACTAGGTGTTGCGAAAAAAATAAATTAGCTTAAAGACCATTCCAGACAATTATAGCTAGTTTAGTGTTTTTCATACATATTATTCTCTGGCTAATTTCACTTAAATGATGCTGAGTTCCAAGCAGGGAGGTAATGGGTCCCATTTTTATAGTCTTTGGTATGACTCGGCCGGGGTTTGAACTCACAACCTACCGATCTCAGGGCGGACACTCTAATCACTAGGCCACTGAGTAGGTGAAGTCATTTTCCTGAACATTTAAACCGTGGCAAAATTTACGTTGAGTAGCAAATGATTGAACACTTGATATAAAACACAAGTGTCCTTACTCTGAAATAATGGTTTGAATTACTTACATGTATGTGCTTTTTCTTCAGCGTTCTTTTTTACAACACATGGTTGCAAGCGTGGTTGGTAGGGTGCTGGGGAAAATTGGAATCCCGATGATAATGTTTTTATGGTTTTAAATCGATTTAAATAAATTCGAGAAAATACTGTATTTTTCGGACTTTAAGCTGCACTAGTATATAAGCCACAACCCCAAAATAAAATAGATAAATAAATGAAAAATTGAATATATTAGGCGCTCCGGACTATAAGGCGTTGTGAAATTAGTTTTACTTAAAAGGTTTTGTAAATGTTTACTTGCATATCTTAATTGTTTCCAAACGGTGCCTGTAACACAGCAGTAAAACAAAAAAGTAATTGTCTTTATTCGTCTTTTATGAGATGAATAATATTTTCTCATTTTTAATAAGGTTCAAGATGTTTATCAGGCTTTTTCTTCTTTGTACTTTGTAAACACTTTGAGTTTGAACACTTAAAGTAGATAATTTTAGTGCATTGTTTAAATTATTTGATTAATCCATTTCCTAATTTAGCCATTATCGAAGAAAAGTCAATAGATTAGCCTCATCTTTGTATAAACCACAAGGTTCAAAAGTTGGGGGGGCTAGGGGAAGTAGCGGTTTATAGTCTGGGAAATACGGTTATCGCTTTTTACAGAGTATTTTTTTTGGCCATCTCTGCACTTATTCGCTGTGCTTTTTATGTCATACGTCAAAAGTAACCATTAACTTGTTTTAAAAAGTTTTTATCATGAATTAAATACCAAATATATGAGAGGGTAGAAAAGCTCTTTAATAAACAGACATGACACAAAACAAAAGTAATTTCAAATTGCAACTTTCTGGCTTACAGAGACACTAAAATAAATCAAGAAAGTAAATTGTGGTAGTCAGTAACAGTTTCCTTTTTAGATCAAGCAGAGTGACAAAAATAATGGAATTACTCAATTGTTCTCCACTCATACCTTATACCACCTGTGGCTTTTATAACAGTGACAACAGTATTCTTCCTCAATCTTGCTCCAACTTTCTCTGATTGCTGTTGTCAGATCAGCTTTGCAGCTTGGAATCTTGTTATGAACGATTTTCTTCAATTCCCACCACACATTTTCATTTGAATTGAGATTCGGACTATTTGAAGGCCATATGTATCTTTTTTCAAGGAAAGTTTTGGCACTATTCCAAGATGCATTATCATCTTGAAAATGTCATCATCCCCAAACATAATTTCAATTGTTGGAATAAGAAAAATGTCCAAATTGTCAAAGTAAACTTGTGCATTTATTGAAGATGCAATGGCAGCCATCTCCCCAATGCCATTACCTGCCGTGCAGCCCCATATCGTCAATGACTGTGGAAATGTGTATGTTTTCTTCAGGCGGTCGTCTTTATAAATCTCATTGGAACAACACCAAACAAAAGTTCCAGTGCAAATTCGCGATTCATCCCTGAATGACTTTCATCCAATAAGCCTTAATCCATTATTCCTTTTCCTTAGCCCATTGGAATCTTGTTTTTCTCTGTTTAGTTGTTCATGACGGCTTTCATTTAGCTTTTCTGCATTTAAATCAATTTCCTTTAGGCGCTTTCTTACATGTCGGTCACAGACAGTGACTCCAGTTTCCGTCCGTTTGTTCATTTTGTTTTTGTTCTTCATTTTCTGTTGTCAAGACATATTGCTTGAAGTTTTCTGTCTTGATGCTTTGATGTTTTCCTTGGTCTACCAGTATGCTAGCCTTTTACAACCTTCCTATGTTGTTTGTACTTGGTCCAGATTTTACAATCAACCTCTTTTGCAACATTGCGTGATGATTTACCTTCTTGAAGAAGTTTGATTATCCTCTCCTTTGTTTCAATTGACATCTCTCGTGTTTGAGCCATGATTCATGTCAATCCACCTCGTGCAACAGCTCTCCAATATGTGAACATGATTTTTCAACGGCAGACAATCAAATTTAATCTGATGCAGGTGTTCGCTTTGGAAATGAAATTTTACAGGGTGATTCTATAGTTTCTTTACTCAGAATTGAGTGATTTCATATTGTTTTTACTCTGGTTGATTTAACAATGAAACTGTTACTAACCAACACAATTTATATTGTTAGTTCCAGAAAGTTGCAATTTGAAATGACTAGCATTGTGTCATATCTCTAAGCAGCTTTTTTTTTTCTAAACAATTGAAAGAACACCCATTTTCGGCAGGGGTTGTATTATCAATACACAGTTACACCAGAGAACAGTAAAATAATTATATAAATTACATACCATTCTACTGTATTAAAACACCTAATTTCAGAAGTCATTTTCCAGCACAAATGTATGACAATAAAAAGGGAGAAACTACAATAGCATATTTTGTGGTGATACATACGTATGTTCTCCTGGAGGCTGTTTTGTGGTTTTGTGTCAACAGGTCTCTGAAGTTGCAACACCACGCTGTAAAAATGTCAATTATTCAACAAAACACTCTGTTAAAACGCTCTGTAATCATTGCAGCCTTTATTCTGATTGAAAAGTTTACTGCCACTTCCTGCAGATTAGAATTGCTTAAGGCTATTTTCCCTCTGTTCTCCACATGCCCCAATGATGAAAATATGTTTCAAACTGTGTTTTTACCCTCTGACAATCACCTTCTAATCCCCTTGCAATGATTTGTGTTGTGTGTGTGCGTATTAACAAGTAAACGTGTGCAGTTTCTGCCTGCTGAGGAAGCAGTTAGACATATGGTCATTACATTACCGGTGGTATTTTCTCGCTAATACGGAGGACGGCGAACATGGCGTGCATCACGTTTCATCGAGCACGACTGCGGGTGCTGACTGTCATGTCCGTGTGTTCATTCACAGGCCGGCGGTACTTTAAGCGGTGGCAAGATTGCTTTTGGAATAGAATCATCTCTTGCTGTTGTCCCCCTGTGTGGTTCTCAATTGCATTGTGCTCACATTAGGTCCCATTTTAGAGGTATGGCGCTGCACCGCCCTCAATGAGGAGGTGAGAGGTCTGGAGAAAAACCTCTGGATAAGATAGATGGGCTTCAAGTTTGACAACTCTGCTTCATTGAAAGCCATTTTCCTAACATTAGCATCAAAACCGTTGTTTGCTGTGCATTGTTGCTGTGTGTTTGCCAACTGCTGCATCTCTCCTGGTTACTGGTGTGTGTGAGTGACAGACAGAAAAGCTTTGAATCGCTTCAGGAGAACATGACACGTGTTGGTTTGCATGCATAAATCTTTAGAATAGGGCAAGCTTTCTTTATAAGGAAGACAATACCGCAATTTCCGGACTATAAGCCGCACCTGACTATAAGCCGCACCAGCTAAATTTAGGGGAAAACACAGATTGCTCCATATATAAGCCGCACCCGACTATAAGCCGCAGGGTTTTGATGTGTAATTACCGTAGTATATAGGGGTTCCTGCTACCACGGAGGGGATTGTCGGGACAGAGATGACTGTTTGGGAACGCAAAGCGTCCCATTTATTAACAATAAATCTTTCAATCATTCAATCAAACTTTCACATCTTTGACATGGCGAACAGCATTCGTGCAGAGTACAAATAATACAACGGTGCAAAGTAATACAAAGTGCTCGCCTGTACGTTATCAAAATAACCAGCCTACCGGTATATGAAAAGTCAGTCTTTAATCATTGTGTCATCGTCTTCCTCCTGCATACTAAAACCACCGAAATCCTCTCCGTCGGTGTCGGAGAAGAACAGGCCGTAAATAAGCCGCACCGTTGTATAAGCCGCAGGGACCAGAACGAGGGGAAAAAGGCTTATAGTCCGGAAATTACGGTACTTTGTCAATATGGTACTTTGCATCAACTTGAGACAAAAATTGGACCTAATCCTCCCTCAAAACTGACCTCATAAATTATAGTTACTGAGAAGTTCTATGCCAGCAGAACCTCCTAAGGGCCAATGGTGTTAAGGAATATCACTCAAAATGTTATGGAAATATATGACAAGTGTGTACCGGGGGTACCAGTGATGACAAAGATGCTGATAAGCCTGAGCCGTGGAAAAACAAATGCATTGTTATACTTCTATGTACTAATAAGCACCGTTTGAATAGGGGAAAAACTGACAATAGGGATGCAACAATTTTGATTGTATGATTACAGTCTGAGTACTCATCAGTTATTATGCATTGATGAATTTCACAACAATAAATGGATAAAATCACAGACATTCCTTAAAATAGTTTTGTCATTTATTACTGTTGGGAATAACAGGACTCAAATATAATAAATATACTGCAAACAAAGTCCATCCATCCATCCATCTTCTTCCGCTTATCCGAGGTCAGGTCGCGGGGGCAGCAGCCTAAGTAGGGAAGCCCAGACTTTCCTCTCCCCAGCCACTTCGTCCAGCTCCTCCCGGGGGATCCCGAGGCGTTCCCAGGCCAGCCGGGAGACATAGTCTTCCCAACGTGTCCTGGGTCTTCCCCGTGGCCTCCTACCGGTTGGACGTGCCCTAAACACCTCCCTAGGGAGGCATTTGGTTGGCATCCTGACCAGATGCCCGAACCACCTCATCTGGCTCCTCTCGATGTTGAGGAGCAGCGGCTTTACTTTGAGCTCCCTCCAGGTGGCAGAGCTTCTCACCCTATCTCTAAGGGAGAGCCCCGCCACCAAGCGGAGGAAACTCATTTCGGCCGCTTGTACCCGTGATCTTGTCCTTTCGGTCATAACCCAAAGCTCATGACCATAGGTGAGGATGGGAACGTAGATCGACCGGTAAATTGAGAGCTTTGCCTTTCGGCTCAGCTCCTTCTTCACCACAACGGACCGATACAGCGTCCGCATTACTGAAGACGCCGCACCGATCCGCCTGTCGATCTCACGATCCACTCTTCCCTCACTCGTGAACAAGACTCCTAAGTACTTGAACTCCTCCACTTGGGGCAGGGTCTCCTCCCCAACCCGGAGATGGCCTTCCGACCTTTTCCGGGCGAGAACCATGGACTCGGACTTGGAAGTGCTGATTCTCATCCCAGTCGCTTCACACTCGGCTGCGAACTGATCCAGTGAGAGCTGAAGATCCTGGCCAGATGAAGCCATCAGGACCACATCATCTGCAAAAAGCAGAGACCTAATCCTGCAGCCACCAAACCGGATCCCCTCAATGCCTTGACTGCGCCTAGAAATTCTGTCCATAAAAGTTATGAACAGAATCGGTGACAAAGGACAGCCTTGGCGGAGTCCAACCCTCACTGGAAACGTGTCCGACTTACTGCCGGCAATGCGGACCAAGCTCTGACACTGATCGTACAGGGAGCGGACCGCCACAACCAGACAGTCCGATACCCCATACTCTCTGAGCACTCTCCACAGGACTTCCCGAGGGACACGGTCGAATGCCTTCTCCAAGTCCACAAAGCACATGTAGACTGGTTGGGCAAACTCCCATGCACCCTCAAGGACCCTGCCGAGAGTATAGAGCTGGTCCACAGTTCCACGACCAGGACGAAAACCACACTGTTCCTCCTGAATCCGAGGTTCGACTATCCGGCGTAGTCTCCTCTCCAGTACACCCGAATATACCTTACCAGGAAGGCTGAGGAGTGTGATCCCACGATAGTTGGAACACACCCTCCAGTTCCGCTTCTTAAAGTACAAAAAAGTAAAGTGCAAACAAAGTATTAATTATAAAGAAATAATTATCGTATCAATAATAAAAGAGATTTTGAAGTTATTCATTACCATCGGAATGTAATCAAATATAACACTACAAAATAACAAATGTAAACAAAGTATTAATAATAAATCAATGAACAAATTATATTAATAGCAGACTTATAAACTCAAGTGTTATTGTCATCAACTGTCATCCATGCCTATTCATTGTTAATACAATCTATTTTATGCTGAGTTCATAACTAAAATGCATACAATTAGAGCTTATGGTATAGTGCAGTTATTCTACAAACTTCTGATGTTATGTTAGTGTTTTACACTTTTTTTTTCTCAGCACAATCCCTATAGTTTATTCAACACAGACAGGAAGCGCTAACGTTAAATGCTCACTGAATGACGGGAGTACCTGTTCGGTTACGCCAGGGGTGTCCAAAGTGCGGCCAGGGGGCCATTTGCGGCCCGCAGCTAATTGTTTACCGGCCCGCCACACATTCTGCAAAAATTGCAAAATTGATAATATTGCAAAAATTAAAAAAAAACATTTAAAAAAAAAAAGTGGAATGAGGTGAAATCTAACAAGAAAAACTTGCAATATTGACACAAAGCTGCCATACAGGCTGTTTTTTTTCTTTTGTCTTTATTTTTCTTTTTTTTGCCATTGCTAAAAAAAAAAAAAAGACTAAAAATCTACGTTATAATGAATTATTACTTAAAAAATATCACTTTAAAATGTTTTATGTGGAAAAAATATTGCATATATTGTGTGGTTGCCATATAAAAACATCAAAGTTTTATTTGACAAAAGAGCATAATACAAACAAAATAATAGTTCAAATGTAAAATCGACAGATATATCTGAAGTTGATCTCGTAATTTAAGTGTTAAAAGTAAAAAAAAATAAAAAAAAATATATCACTTTATGAGTGGGTGACCTTTTGGATCCCAAATATATTTAGTAGGATTTTATTTAACTTTTCACTGTGATTACTCAAAAATATTAAATAATTAAAATCAATGGTGTCCTTCATTATTGATCTTTTAAGGCTCTAATTACTAAATACTGCATATTTCAGTTTTACTATAAAAAACAAAGTTGTCTTTGACAGAAAAGGCATAACCTTTTTTTTAAATTTTTTTTTTACTTTATATCAACCTGAAGTTGATATAGAGATTTACTGTAAGCGTTAAATAAAAAATAATAATAATTTGACTTATTTCTAACAGTTTAATGACTGAGACCCTTTATTGTCCCCGGGAGCCCTAAAGGTTAAAAAAAAATAAAATCCATATATTTTGTTAAGGTTTGAAAATGAAAAATATCAAAATGGCCCCCGCATGCTTAAATTTTTCCGTGTGCGGCCCTCAGTGGAAAAAGTTTGGACACCCCTGGTTTACGCCAAACTGACTCAACGCTAAGCTACTGATTGTGACACCGTGGACAGCAAGTAACTTGCCACTACCATCATTTAACTCGATTATGTTTTACCTTTACTTGTAAATCTGCACCATATTGGGCGTATTAGACCCTTTTTTGGAAGGTTTTGCGTCTTCAATGATTCCCTGGTTATCTTATAAGTACTCCAAATGTTCACACACTGCCGACTTCAGCTTTTTTGGAGGCGGAACATTTCCCTGTTTTGTCCTTCTGCCATTTTTAAGCTAATGTAGCATGCTAGCGTGTCTCTTAGGAAGCGCGTGCACCTCTAGGGTTCTTTGCAGAGGTGTGCACTCGAGTCACATGACTTGGACTCGAGTCAGACTCGAGTCATGAATTTGATGACTTTAGACTCGACTTGACAAAATGTAAAGAGACTTGCAACTCGACTTAGACTTTAACATCAATGACTTGTGACTTCACTTGGACTTGAGCCTTTTGACTTGACAAGACTTACTACTTTCCCCAAAACCCAAAGATTAAAAAGTTATTCAGGAGCGCTACGTATCTTTCATTGCGTATGTGTGTGTGTCTGTCAGCGTGTGTGCTGCCTGTCAGTACAACATCCAATCAAATTACATCCACGTTGTTTTCATCCCACAGCATTCATCCAATCAAATTACAGGACAACCAACGAAGAAGAGCTGTCAAACAACGCACCAGTGAGGAAAACTTATGCCGAAGATGGTTTCGTTCGGGTTTTAAAACGACAAAAAACGAATTGCAGTATGCAAAACATGCGGTTCGAAGATTACAGACGGAGACACAACAACTTCCAACTTCGTTCGACATTTGAAGTTGCACAAAGAACGGTAAGTTTTGAATGAAAGCTAAAGTTTATTGGCTAAGTAACACAACTTTTATTTGCTGTGTAGTTCAATCAGTGAGGCTGTAAACTGCTAACTGCTAACGTTATAACCATAGACATCTTATAAGTAGACGCAGCATCGACCGCTACTGGCGCTGACGAGACGCGGGGCCGCCATCTTGGAGTGGTGATCCGCTCCATAGACATCTTATAAGTAGACGCAGCATTGGCTGCTGTGACGCGAGAAATTCGGCCGCCATCTTGAAGTGGTGGTGAGGAGCGGGCGAGCAGCCTAAACTGACAGTTGACAGGTAGAAAACAAAGATGCTGGGCTGGTGTTCAGCGTTTTCCTGCTCAAATGAGCGGACTGTTGAAAATAGGAATTGGGGGATTACTTTTCACAAGTAAGATTTAACATTAACATAAACATACTATTGGTTGTATTTTGCGAAAAGAATATTACCACAGAGTTGAGAAGGAGCAAAGATCTTCAATATTTGTATGTGAAAATCACAAATAAATCTTCTGGGAGAGGATGACCCCCTACATATTTTAGCCATAGTCAAATAAAGATCAGTTAAAATGTATACTATATTAAGAATTTGTGTACATATTGCATAGGGCCCTGACATCTAAAAAGTACAACTTTGTTCATTATGTTCATGTATTTATGTTTTTCATGTGTATGCACACATAAACACACATACAATATGAGATGAGATCAATGAGATAAGGTAAGAACAGTATAGAAACTGCTGTGGAACTAGTTACAATGCAATATGCCATGGAAATACAATGTTAACACTTTTGTGCAAATAAGTACAGTTGCACTTGTTTTTTCGAATGTGTTTATTCTGTAAAGAAATGAGTTAAATGTTTTTAAAATGACTGGTTAATAGTGCTATTACAAAGTGCAATGTCAGCATTATTTTTGCAATTTCAAATACACTTGTTTTAATAAATAAATACAGCGTTTTAAAAGCATACACAATCTGTGTAAATATATTAGTCTGTGGTTAAAAGGACTTCATTTATCATTTAAAGGACTCTGAACTCAAAATGCAGGACTTGGGACTTGACTTGAGACTTTCCAGTCTTGACTTTGGACTTGACTCTGGACTTGACTTGGGACTTACTTATGACTTGCAAAACAATGACTTGGTCCCACCTCTGGTTCTTTGTGCAGGTTCTGCCAAAAGTAACATACCAGTATTATGTAAAAGTGAGGACAACTTATCACACGGTGTAGTGGAGCCTTTGCTATTAAACAACCCTGACGTTTTTAATCACGGTTAATAGCAAAATGGTGAATCGTTGCATACCTACTTGACATCCCATTTAACAGTTCCTCAAACTTTGAAGGAACTCCACACTATCTTGTTTTGGTTATTTTTGAAGGCTTTTATCAGAGTACAAACTCAGGAAGCACAACAAGCAGACATGGCTAGCCGAGCACTGATCTGCCACCTCTTCAAAAGATATTTCCCTCAGGAGGCCGATAAGACCACACTCCAGCTAGCATGCACCATGGACATTCATCAGATTGCAAGGGTGTGATAGAAATGTTTGCTTGGTCTATAATCAAACTTTATTGCAGCAATAAGTGCACACAACCGAAGCTGCCATGCGATGGATTTTGTAATGGAGCAAAACCTAGAGAATTTGTCAATTTATCGTACCACTTAGTGCATTACACTTTATAAGCATGGCAAATGGTATTTAGAGTCAATGAGAGTTGACTGAAATGTTTTTAGAAATGAGTATTGGTAGTATTAAGCTGAATCTCAATTTTCCACTTACTTCTGGTCCAAGTCCTTTTCCCTTGGTCATTGCGTGTTCATGTCGAGCTTGTGGTGCCCTGATTTTCCTGTAAGATTAAGGAAAGGGCTAACAAAGTTTGGTCCCGACCACTTGGAATGTGAATACAAAAACTCACGATTCAATTGGATTCTGATTCTTGGAGTGACTGTTCGATGTAACAATTTTTTTTTTTTTTTTTTTACCGTATATTCGATTGATTTTTTTTTTTTGCGTAAAAAAAGAACACCAATTGAGGTTGGTTTGTCCCAATCTGGGCTAGCAAACTCCCTGAATGACACTGGATGCTAAGCGTTTATGTGGGGGGGAAAAAAGGAAGTGCTTCGGTGAAAAACAGTGTCCATAATGTTTTGTCGGTCTACTTTTCTGTCATGTTTTTATGTCTTCCATATTGATTGCTCATTTGAAAATGTGTCATTGTAGCACGACTTGGAAAAACTGCCCATAACGTATTGTAGAGATGTAGCGATAAACATTAATGACAACCGTGGTAAACTCTCGCCGGTTAGTATTACCATTTTTAAATTTAAATTAACGAAAAACCAAGATTGATAACTGCATTTTGATGAAATCAAGGACTGACTTGAATGCTAACTTGAAAACAAAATACAGTAACGTCTTTCCCCTTGAAGAAACGACTTTGCTCAATCTAACCTTATACAAACACATTACTGTCTGCGCAACTAAGCTATTGAACGAGCTGTGCTCTCTCAGAACAGAGTGATCGTTGTATACTCAAGTCACTACAAGACGTAGGTGTTTTTACACTGTGTTGAAGGACCGCTGAACAAAGTAGGACACCACAATGCCCTCAAGTGCTACAGTACAAACCAATATTTAAAACAATACAACCTTAGCCATTAAAACAGATAAAATACGTAGACAAAAACACTATCAGTGAATCATAAGACAAAACGTGCAAAATAGTGGCTTTTCTAACAGTGTGTACCGTATATTACCAAATAAACGCCCTTGTGCAAATAACCGGCCATGTGACGTCATGCTCGCTGCAGCCTCTTTAGTCAGGGACATCGCTGAACAGAAGTAGTCTCTAAACACGAGTATATTTTATAACATCATCAGAAGAAGTTAGATTTATTGCTCATTGTTTTTTACTAAAAACAAGTCATTAAAAGTCTGTAAACACTTGAAAAAATCTCAACAAAGTACCTTGTACAAAAAGCAGCAACAATTGAAAATATGGCAAAACGTTAAAAAATAAATATGTATGTAAATACTAATTAATAAAAACAGATTTGTTTTAAATGTATGTGTAAATTTTTTAGCCTTTTTAAAGACAATCATATCATCATAGCAAATTATGCAATTTAATCTGACGTCATTGTGACTAGAGCTGCAACAACTACCGGTAATCGATTAAATCGATTAAAATCTATTATAAAAATAGTTGGTGAGTAATTTAGTCATCGATTCGTTGGATCTATGCTATGCGCATGCGCAGAGGCTACTTTTTTTATTTTTTATTTATTTATAAACTGCAACAGTTACTAACAGCTGAGAAACAATAATCAAAATAAGTATGGTGCCAGTATGGTGGGTTTTTTTCTCCAATAAAATACTGGAAATGATAGAAATGTAGTTTGTCTCTTTTATCCGATTATTAATCGAAGTAATAATCGACACAATCGATTATCAAATTAGTTGTTAGTTGCAGCCCTAATTGTGACCACACTCATAACCATGCTCCCACCACCACAGGTATCTTGGCAGTTAAGCGGAAACCCTGAACGAAGTTGATTTGTCACCCTGGAGATGAGGATTAGTGACTTGTAACTAAGTAGCTAAAACACTGCAAAGGGACGTTAGCCACGAGCTTTAAAGCAACGCTCTGTGTTTATAGCTTCACCTTTGTTAGTTTTCAAACCAAAATACGTCAATTCTCCCTCTTCTGTCTCCACACTGTTTCTGCTTGTAAGTGCTCTGTGCATATAGCAACAGTTATATTGGTTAAAATGTTTTAGTTTGGGTTGCTCGTGGCTTTTTTTTATGGTCATCCATCATTAAAATGTGGTATATGTAGTAATTGTTAAGCCTATATTGTACATTGCGTGCATGTCAGCAAGGTTAGGCTCCAGCTAACATGTTATTACTGGGGTTTTGCGCTGACTTGACTTTGATAGCTAGCATAACATGCTGTATGCGCGACTTTTGACTTCAGCACAAATGACTGTACGATCTCATGTACCGTATCATGGCTGATGTAAGAAGGTGGGGGTCTAAGCAGGACCAGCAAGACACCGTCAGCGACTGTCTGCTTTGATTAATGACTTCCTGCTGGCTCAGGTTGTAGATGGGGGGGCGTTTAGGGAAGAAGATACAGCGATGGAAAGAGGAAATGAGGAGAGACTACCAGAATGCAGCATGAAAGTAAAGCGAGTCAAAGGAGACGTGTGGGGAAGGGATAATACTGAGGATAGACCCTGAAAGGGGATTAGATGCAATGTCGCTTCTCACCCGTTGCTCTGTTTAGCTGCAACCATGAGGCTTCACTGGAGTAAAGGTTACTTCAGGTAAATGAGGGGAAAAACGGAGAGCAGCACATTAGTGCATGGTGGGGGACAATAAACTTTATGGTCATTTTTTATTGCCTCCGCCAAAGAGGTAGTTTTCATCACTATCATCTCTAAACAGGATGACACAAAAAGGACTTTGTGGTGAAGAAGAACATGGACAAAACAAATTACAGTTTGGTGCAGACCTGGATAAAATTGCACCAAAATTGCAGCATAGGAACTAGGGGTGGGCGATGCGGCCCAAAATCTATATTCCGATATACTATATTGCAGCCTCCAGCAATAACAATATATTGTGTATCATGATGTACTATTTGGCATATGAATGATAAGAGAACCGTTTCAAAATAGGTTACAAAGGCTCCAAATTTGACTGCTGACATATGTGGTAATATTGTCATTTCCAGTTGTATTTCTTCAAATGTATTAATAATCAACTTGCTAATTTACTTTTAATATCTGGTTGCTTTCTGTTGTATCAAGGTTCTATCTAGGGCTGCGCGATATATCGAATATACTCGATATATATTGCGGGTTTGTCTCTGTGCGATATAGAAAATGACTATATCGTGATATTCGAGTATACGTCCTCACGCAGTTGCTTTTAGCTGCGGGCATTACACTAAAGGCTCTTCTCACTCTTTCTTGCCTCTGCTTCTCACAGAGAGTTAAAACAAGCGCCCCTTCTTACATACGCGCAACGTCATACGCCCTCGCGGAGCAGACAGGTAGCGGAATGGCTAACGTTAGCTGTGATGCTACCGGTGCGGTGCGAGTGGCAATACGAGCGAAAGAAGGTGCCAACCTGGTTACAAATGAAATAAGAATAATTAATTCCCAAGAAAAACAGTCCATCGTCTGGCGGTGGTTTGGCTTCAAGCGGGGCAATGTTGAACAGACAACCGTAATATGTCAAGTAAAGCGGCAAAAGCGTTGCTACAAAAAGTAGCACCACTGATAATTTGTAGCATCATTTGAAAAGTCACCCGCTAGAGAATGAAGAGTGCTTGAAACTCCGCATGTCAACATCTCCGTTCGGTGCCACACCAACAAAATGCCGAAGCAACCATTTCCAGATCAACACTGTATGAAAAAAATAGTCAAGAACAGGAGATAACGTCCGCAGGAACCTACCACATAGTGAAGGACATACACTATTTGATTTCCTATTATGCATCTAATTTTTATTTGACAGTTATTGAAATATCTTGGGTGACATCATGCACAAAAGTGCACTTTATTTGTTTTAAACTATTGTAGTGGCGTTCTGTACAAAAAGTGCACTTTAATTTAGGGTTGTTTTGATACGTCATCTTAGTGACATCATGCACAAAAGTGCCCTAATAGCTTGTTTTAAAATGTCTCTGACAATCTTGCACTTTCTGTTTTGAAATGACATGAATGTTTGTGCCCCTGCTTAATAACTGTTTAATAAATACAGTTTTGGTAAATTAACTTAGTTGTGATTTCCCTCTCTGCATGAAAGTTTAAAATGAGCATATATTAATGCAGTATGAAGAAGAATGTTTTTTTGTAGACACATAGAATCATCATACTGCTGTGATTATATGCATCAAGTGTTCATTCAAGGCTAAGGCAAAATATCGAGATATATATCGTGTATCGTGACATGGCCTAAAAATATTGAGATATTAATAAAAGGCCACATCGCCCAGCCCTAGTTCTATCTACTAATCACTTACTCTTCTGTTTGGATACTTAACATTAGTTTGGGGCAATACTACAAATTTGGGTATATACCCAATAACGGGTATTTACAGTATCATATTGGCCATACCAATGCTGTTACTTCAAAATTTCAAATCATTAATTATATATTTGGGCACAATTAATAAACAAAATCATACCAGAACAATATCAATTAAATATAAAAATAATTTAGTAGTATTGGCTTTCATTTAATTTGTTTTTTGCCCTTAAAGGGTTTCTGTGTTCAGGGACGTTTTTGCTGAGTTTATAAACAAACAGTATGGTGTTTTATTTTAACATTTCAGAGTCTTAATTACTAGGGCTTTGAATCTTTAAGCACCACACGATTTGATTCGATTATTGGGGGTAACAATTTGATTTAGAATCGATTCTCAATTCAAAACAGTTGTCGATTCAAAATCAATACTTTTTTAATAGCATTGGGTGCCAGCTCTACGAATAACTACATTCCTCCATAAAATAAACAGCTCTGATACATTTCTATATTACCTAAAAAAATAAATTAAAAAAAAGGTTTTAGTTAATACTATTCTACTCAAACATTTAGTAAAGTCAAATACAAATAAAGCAACAATAGAAGTATCCAACACTTCTTTTCTGAAGTAAATCTGTAAAGCAGATGTGATCATCTACATCAACAATATAATTTGCCTGAGTGGCTGGACAGGACAGATAAAAAATAATAATAATAAAAAAAAAAATTAAAATAGATTTTAGTTTGTTTTTTTTAATAGACTAAGAATCGTTACAAACAAGAATCGCAATTCATTCGAAAATCTATTTTGTTTTTGGCACCCCTATTAATTACAGTTGCATGTCCAAGAAGTTAAATGGCAGTAGTGTATACTTTATGGTATGTTGGCTAGTCAGTTCAGTCTTTGCTGTCTAGTCTTTTGTTGTGCCTCAAAATTTTTTAATAATGTATGTATAGTACTTATGTACCAGCTGTTTGATTGCAATGTGCATCTTAGTTGTAGTTTTCATTCACACATGTTAAGAGTGCTGAAATTGCAATGTAAAAACACTAATGCTAATCAGTAGCATGTCAATAACAAAGCCAATGTAAATTAGCATTAAGCTATCCCATCTTTGGAAAAGTGAAGCCTTTACTTGCGTTGGATTTTTTTTTTTTTTGAGTCAGTCTTTGTTGGCATTGAAAATTGCAACATTAACTCGGGGTAGTCCGCTCTGTGCTGTTGAAGTCGAAGATCTGGGTGTGACGTCACGCGCAACCCTAGTACCGTGACATGGCACTGGTGAAGTTTACGTGTGGGATTAGGTCTTTGCCAAAAAAGTACCAGCTTTGGTACCCATTCCCGAATGTGACTCATATAAAAGAGTCCAGCGCAATTAAATACAGCTGGAGTTGTGTTTACTTTAGCTAATGCACTACCATTAAAGTAAAATATTAATGTACTTACACAGCAAAAACAACTTACTTGTGGCCCAGTGTGTTAACATTTTCCCAGCATCCTCACTGCAATTGGACTTTAAAACAATAACCCCGCCGCTTATTCCCAACATTTGCCATTACATGAAAGGTTGCTAGGCTATGAAATATGCATGCCCTGGACCGCCATCCCATTATCTCGCCGGATGAGTCATCAGTCATCGGCGAACAGGGGTGGGTAAGAAATATGCAAATCACGCTCCCATTTTACAAAGCTTTGCCACGCAAACTAACAAGCTCCCCTCATAATTAATATACTGTACTTTCCCACTCCCCTTTCCTCCTCGTGCGCCGCAAATGAACACGCTGACATTTGGAGAACGGTGGGTCAGGGTTTGAAGTCGAAAGGTCAAACTGTGGCCGCCGATAAGAGCTGATACCGCGTCAGTGCTTGAAGAATAATTAGAATGAGAAGTGACGGCTCTCGCCCACATCAGGGAGTCATTCATCTCCTCCAAGCATTTCTTTCTTCCACCTCTCCATCCTCTCCACATTCCTTGTCCTATTTTTATTCTTCCCCCACTTATACCCACCTGCCTGGCTCGCCTCATTAGGAGGAAGAGAACGTGTGTGTGTGTCCTGCATCCTTGCATGACACTGACAAGTCTTTTTGCCGTCACTGCTGAATCGTATTACTGTTGTTTGTGCACGTGTGTGAGACAATGGAGGAAGTTGGTATTCTGGCGTGTTTGTGCAGCTGCCTATGTATTCCAGCGGAGCGTAAACAGTTTTGTCACCCTCGTACACACTGACAATAGCAGCTGTAGAGATGCCTGCTGCCATATCCCCATGAGCTGCTGCTGCAGAAAACAGGTTGAAAAAGCCCCGATGAGGGTCTTGCTTGGCGACACTTATACTGCCAAGATACCTGTGGCGGTGGGGGCGTGGCTATGGGTGTTGCTATGGGCGTCGTCACCATGACATCATCAAGTAATTTGCATAATTTACTACAATATGATTTTCTCTAAAAAGGCTAAAAAAATGTACACTTACTAATTAATAATAACAGTTTTGTTTTAAACGTCCATCCATCCATCCATCCATCCATTTTACAATATAATTACAACACTTTATGTACATATTTATATACAGATTTGAACAATAAGTTATTCACTGAAATATATTTATTAATTGTGGTTCTTACAAAAAATATATCTTGTAAAAATATAAAAGCTAAAATGTCTCTTAAAGCTCTGCCCCTTTAATTAGTGCATACTAAATAATTTAACTTTAGCCTACTACTACAACCATATTATTTACCAGCAACATAAAGTGAAACAGAGGCAGAGGTGTCCTGCCACAGTCAGTAACAAATAAACAGAAAACAGTAGTGGTGGTAGATAGACACAAAGCTTCATCAAACATCTGATCCACTGAACAAAGAGCTCCAAAAATCTTGATCCTACACTTCTCTTTTGTAAAGTAAATCTGAACAGCCGATATGGGCATCTACATCAACTATATGATTTGCCTGAGAAGCTGGACAGGACCAAAAAAAAAAAAAAAAAAAAATCTATTTGTGGCAGCCTTAATTCTTTCGTGGCGGGCCGCCACAAATAAATGCATGTGTTGGAAACACTGGTGTGTTTGTGTTCGGTTTGTTTGTGTGTGGTGTGTTTGTGTGTGGTGTGTTTGTGTGCATTCAACACCACAGTTGACAATGCTTGGCCTGGGACAAAAACTTTGCAGTATGCGTCAACGAGCATTTGCAGTATGGCGTTACAACTAAGAATGGGTACCTTTTCACATTTGAACCGATACGGTATCAATTCCCGCTACAATTCTTCATACCAGTACTCAATGGTACCAATTGTCGGTGCCTTTTTGTGGTTTTATGTGTTGACTTTTATTTTTTAAACATCCTTTTTTTAAAAAAGGGAACAGTTCATATTGATGAACACAGAAGTGTAAATATACAAGATTGTAGCAAGTTGCTAATTTCCATCTTTCGTCCCTGCCGCGATTAATGCCAAACACTAAGCTTGGGCCGATAACAAATTTTGCTCGACGATACTGTATATTAGCCTACAAATTATTGCTGATAAACGATATCTTTGCCATTATTTTTTGGGAGATCTATTTACCACTGATATAACAATACATAATAATAATGGAAGTATAACCCTTTCAATTGCAATAAACTTAAATTTCTTGTATATTTCAACATTGTAATAGAAATGTAAACTTTTAAATACCAAGTTCAATAAAACTAAAAAATAATAAATAAATAAAAAAACTTTGCAAACTAAATTTTGCAGTTAAAATAAAAATCACAACCATCCATCCATCCATTTTCTACCGCTTGTCCCTTTCTGGGTCGCGGGGGGTCCTGGAGCCTAATTCAGCTGCATTCGGGCGGAAGGCGGGGTACACCCTGGACAAGTCGCCACCTCATCGCAGGGCTAAAATCACAACCAAAATCAATAAAATAGGTTGTCTCTCTGTTAAGGAGTGAGTGGGTGACCTTTAAATATACACAACCAAAACAAGAAACTAAATGGCTAAATTAAGTTATTGTGATCAAAATGATCAGTTGTAATTGTGATATTGTTGAATGTGCTCAAAAAGTACACACTAAAATCTTTTAACCAAGTTGTATTTTTTTAATAACTAAAATAGACACAATCTACTTTCTTGGCAGAGGAAACATCAAATATTGTTCTGGCTTCATAAGAGCCATATTATTTGTATTTGTGTTTAAATGTTTCTCTTTTTCTTTTTTAAATTGTAAAGAGTGATCAGTTGTTTCACTTCCGGTTTGTGATGTCACACGAGTTTACTTCCCGTTGAACATAGTCTGTGTTTCTGTTTCAACTTGACGCCGTTGAGTTTATATCGATCACTTTGTACAAAAACAGCACATCCTTTGTTTAATGTGAATACTGTCGCTCACTTTTTTAAACAGACTACTGTTTACTGTCTTTCTACAAGTTTGGATTGAGGAAATACGTTTTGCAATGGGGAAAGACGTTAATGTCTGTTTGCATTTAAGCTAGCTAGCGAGCTAGCGCCAGTCCGTCCGTATCAAAGTGCAGCTATTAATGACCGTTTTCTGACCATTTTAATTTAATACGGTAATACTGTCGGGAATTTTACAGTTGTTGTCATTGCTACCTTTTTTTGTCGTACGAACGCCCGTAGCCTCAGAAACCAATGCAAGAGAGTGACCGCTCTTGCAGACTATCTCGCCTGACTAACACGTACATGAAAAAAACACAAACCCTCGATATGAACGTAAGGTATTATTGCACAAGTTAGCATACATAGTTATGATTATGTATGCACTATTACACATCTGCATATATAACAAAGTGTATGTAAGCAAACTAGGTCACAAGACTGGTTTATCACTAGCAGCACTCCCTGCCCCCCAAAAACAAACAACCTATACACCAAAAATACAGTTATCAATTACATGTGACATTTGACATTTTATGTGTTAATAAATGTTGAAAGGGGGCCTATTACTATGCAAAACCAACTTTGCTTACCTATTGGTACCTGTTTTTGGGAATTTGGGATCTGAATAAGTTCCGAAAATTTGAAATCAAACTATGGAGGCATTAAAAAAAAAAAAACTTTTTTATTATTATTGGGATTTACTGTACTTTCCGGGTATAGAGTGCGCCAGTGTTTAAGCCGTACCCACCAACATTTTGTAGAAATAAAAATGTTTGCATTCATTAGCCGCACTAGATCATAAGCTGTAGGTATATTTGAAAGATTTTGTAAATGTTTACTTACATACTCTAATTGTTGCCAAACGGTGCCTGTAACATGGTAATAAAATGGCTGATCAAACAAAACAAAAGTGATCGCCATGGACCCACTAGCTGCAGAAGCTAGCTCTCCAATCAGCTAAACAGACTCAATAACTCCACGATGACATTTTGGTGAATTTAGGGAACTGAAACGATACAAAAAGAATGCCATTGTAAGTTAATACTAACACATTCGCAAATGCTAATGACGCTAGCTTGATTACATTACGATGGCACGTACAAATATGCATGAAAACACTCCTACAGACATCACACATGGGACGGTCTGGTAATTATGAATTGTTTTAGTTATATTGTAAAACTTACAAATGTTGCTCGAAGAATCCTTTCGAGCAGAAACGCTATAGACAAATAGTAAACGAAACAGGATACCATTTCGGTTCAAGGCACGAAACAGGAAGTACATTTTTAACCCGCGGCACATGCAGTGAGCGAACTGGTTCAGAGGATGGCGCCATAGAACAAACACCTTTTCAGTGTTAAACTATTTCTTGAAGAAAAAACATTGCTGTTAGCGAAGAAAAATCCATAAATTAGCCACACCGCTTTGTAAGTCGATGATGCAGAGCAGTTAGTCCCAACAATGAGAGCATTTCAAAGCCTGGCTTAAGATCATTATCTGTTTCCTCACTGCAAATGACAAACAATCTCTAAATGGAGGAAATACTTATCTAATGGCAATCATTTAACTGTTGCCGTCAAATGTTATAGTGCATTTTTCTTTCCCATCGAGTAATGGTTTGAATCATTAATTTAAAAAGAGAAAATCCACTCTCTGGGTATTTGTGAAAATTCAGAAAATGAAGGCCTTGCAGCCTTTTTATTATTGTACCTTTAATGTATCTCCAACCAAATCCAGGTAGTTTAGCTATAGTATAATGCATAAAATAATCAGAATAACAAAGCACATGTATTTAAACAAAATTAAATAATTACAAAGACAGCTCCTACGACTACACCACGAGACACTTAAGACAGCTTTTTTTGGCACTAAATGTATATATAACTCAAGTGGACCCCGAAAGGGACAAGCGGTAGAAAATGTATGGATGGATGAATTTGAAATTAAGTTGTTTACATCAAAATATGCTGACAATTCCATTAATTTTGTATTTCATTCAATTTCATAATTTAATTTAACCAGAAGTGGGACTTAAGTTTTGAAGCAACAAATATTTCTAATGTGTTTTTTACACTAAATTTTTAAACACCATTTTAACAATTGGCATTTTAAACACACACAATTTGCTCACAATTTTTTTTTAAATGAAATTGTCTGCATCATTTGATTTAATTTGTGAGCAAAATTTGTGATTAAAAATTCACTTTGTTAAAATAGTGTTTTAACATTATTTGCTTACAAATTCATTGTAAACATAATTCAGTGCAGGCAGAACAATTTGTTGCTTCAAAACTCAAGACCCATTTCAGGTAAATTAGATAAAACTATAAAAATTAAATTAAATACACATTTTTTTAAATTGTCAGCATAATTAAAAATTCAGTTCACAAATTTCAAACACAAACAATTCAGTGTTAAAAAAGCTTTTGTAATAAAGACACAAATATTTAATTATATTCTATTAATAGTGATGGAGCAGGAAAGAGCTAGGTATATGTTTGCTGTAACATTTCCTGTAAAGTGCCCTGTCATTTGTTGTATGATGTTTTATAAACTATTTTTACTTGTCAAGTGTGTCTGCAACGGCATGTCTGGACTTGAAGAGTTGTCATACATTAAACCAAAACAAGGGGAATGATAGATGAACAACTGCTCATTATTGATCGACCCACCGGGAGAACTCCAGAAGGCCTGTCCACCCCTGGTTAGGGCTCTCACCGTCTTCCACACGAAACTTACCCAAGATTGTCTTTGACCTTTTTTTTGTACATTAGGGAACGGAACATTGTCTTTGCTAAACTGTCACCACATTGTTTAATCAGTATGTTTATATGCACTTAAAACAAAACTAAATTATATAATTTCAATGCCTGATCACTATAACCACAAGAACCAAAGTAGATGTCCATTACACACTTTGAAACAGGGTTGCTCTTTAATTATCGGAGCTGATATTAGGAGTTATGACGTCACAACTTTAAAAAATAGCTCCGATAACCGGTAAAAAAAAAAAAAAACGCTCCAAGGAGACGAGATTACCTGTACTGTGTTGTTGGTGGGCTAGTGGAAACAAATCAATCGTTCTTATTTTGTAGGAAGCTTCATAGATTAAACATAGCGTTAATCATGTAGGATTTCTTTACTTTTAGAGGGAGTAGTGGCACCCACACCAAATGCCCAACAAACACTACATAGGAAAGAAAAAAACAACATAAGAATAGGAATATAAAATACAAGAAACTGATTTATTTGGGGACTCCTACTAATTTAGTGCAAATGAAGCTACTCAATATTTACCACACATTCTATCTAGCTATCTCCATCCATGAGCGCTTTAAACAATTGTTTTAATCAGTTATTGGCGCTATTTGTTTGTTATCGGACTTAAGGGTGTTACATTATAATTCCTAAGATCAGCCCGATAATTACTGTGCACCTCCACCAGTAATATTAATGACCAAGATAGAGCCATACACATCTTGTTCAGGGCCACAGAAAGCTCTTTTCCACAAAGACCCACCATGCCACAAATTGATTTCAGTCCTGTGGGGAAACGCTGATGTTGGAAGTATAGAAAGGTCTTGGTAAGGTTAGGGAATTAAGATCTCTAATAGTTCAACTCTGATTGATTAACAGTGTGACTTGTATCTATAGTCTAGTCTGTGATGAAATGTTCAAACCAAAACTGATTTAAAGACTTTTAACGTTGTTAACTCGGAACACAAAATGCACACTTTTCCTCAGTTTATAGCTTTCAGCCTTTGAGAGGGACTCATAAAATTCAAGTCATGCCCACTGACTGCAATCCAGAGCATATTTATTAGCCAATTCCACACTGCCGAGATGTTTATTGGTGAACATGAACACAAATCACAGGCAGCTGAGCCTCTCTTGAGCTTTTTGGAGCCAAAGTACTGTTACCTTCATTATAGTTACTTTTGCTGGGACGTTCTTGGAAGTAAGTTTCGTTTAGGCTCAGCTCAGGTGGGAGATTAGATGTTGTTGTTTTGCCATGATATTAAACACAAGGGACTGCTGGCAGGAGAACCAAATTCACCTTGTTCCACGGAAGGTTCATTCATTTGAAGAGTGCAGCTCACCACTCGCCATCACTTCATAACTTTGCTGCAACTTTTGTGGATTATTTTAAGTCAGGGATGTCCAAAGTGCGGCCCGGGGGCCATTTGGGACCCGCAGGTCATTTTTTAGCGGCCCATTTTAAAATACGATTATAAAAACATAAAAAGTGGTATGAAAGACCAAACAGGTGAAATGTAACAAGAAAATGTTGCAATGTTCACTCTAGTAACACAAAGCTGCCATTCAGGCTGTTTCTGTCTTTAAAAAATAATAATGAATAAAAATCAATGTTATTATGAATTATTGACCTATCCAAGGCTCCAATTACGTCACATTAAATATTGCACTTTGGGATATTTTTTGGGGAAAATGTTGCATATTTTGTGTTTGCCATATAAAAAATTGAGCTGTTTTTTATTTTTAAAGAAGGGCCTAAAACGAACAAACAAAAAACCAACAACAATACAACATATAATTGATGGATAGATCTGAAGTTGATCTCGAGATTATTGTGTTAAAAGTAAACAGTAAAAAAAATGTATAATTTATTTTTTAACACTTTAATGAGTAGGACCCTTTTGGTTCCCCAATAATTTTTGTGTGATTTGTTTTTAAGAGTCATCGCTCAAAAAATAATAATGAATTAAAATCAATGGTGTTATGAGTTATTGACCTTTTTAAGGCTCCAATTATTATATAATCTCAAATATTCCACTTAACAATTTTATTGGGTGAAAATATTGCATATTTTGTGTTTTTTCCATAAAAAAACAGGGTTTTCTTTGACAAAAAGAGTTAAAGTTAAAGTTAAAGTACCAATGATTGTCACACACACTAGGTGTGGTGAAATTTGTCCTCTGCATTTGACCCATCCCCTTGTTCACCCCCTGGGAGGTGAGGGGTGCAGTGGGCAGCAGCGGTGCCGCGCCCGGGAATCATTTTGGTGATTTAACCCCCAATTCCAAACCTTGATGCTGAGTGCCAAGCAGGGAGGTAATGGGTCCCGTTTTTTTATAGTCTTTGGTATGACTCGGCCGGGGTTTGAACTCACAACCTACCGATCTCAGGGCGGACACTCTAACCACTAGGCCACTGAGTAGGTAAGAGCATACGACTTAAATCTTTAAAAACGTTACATTGACAGATAGACCTAATGTTGATCTAGGGATTTAAAACTTGAATAATAATACAAATAATAATACTGAATAATGACACATTTATATTTGTTTTCCCAAAACCCTTTGGGGTCCCTGGGATCAAGCCTGAGTGGAGGCCTAAATGTATATTTTTTATACATATGTTGTATTAGTTTTTAAAATAAAAAAATATCAAAATGGGCCCCACTTGCTTTGATTTTTCAGTGTGCGGCCCTCAGTGGAAAAGGTTTGGACACCCCTGTTTTAAGTCATGCCTATTTCTGTTAAGCAAGGTGGGAGTTATCATGAGTAACTGGTGAGAAAAACGATTTAACTATACGACCAACTACAACACTCATTTTAAGGGGCTATGTGTGTGCTTATTCTCAAGCTGTTCTATTATAATAATAATAACAATAATAATTATTATTGGCCGAGAGGAATGATTGCATCTAGTACGCAACACATATCGCATTGTGAAAGTGTGAATGCACCAACTTTAATCAGTCAACATATTTGTCTTCTAATTGCCTTAATCCTCCATTTATTTTGACACCGCTGGACGAAATAAAAATGTCACCAGTGACAAAAAATAGCCGTTGAATTATCCTCGCGTGTGTTGAAGCCATTTGTGTGACCAAGCACAGCTGCGTGCAGACATCTTTGCGGAGCTCATAGCAACAGAGCAGGTAGGAAGCAGCAGGCTAATCAAATCAAGGCAGCGGGGAGAGGTTAATTGGAGGGGTTTAAATTGCAAATTTCAAGATGAAAGGATTATTACCCACATCACATGTTTTGTCTCTGTCTGTTTAATTCTCCACCTTGCTAAAGTTTACTGATGTGACGCATCATGCCGGCCTCTTCCAAATGCAATACGCTCATATACACAGAACACTTGGAACTCCATATCTTGTCCTTGGGATTGCAAAATAGTCTTAAGAGTTGTTTGTGTTTTCTTTGGCTTTTTGGGATTCTTTGTTTTAATGTGATCCCACCAGAATAGGGTAGCAATAATTGCAAAGATGAAAAATCTGACCATACATAGGAAGTGCAATATGCAAAAACTTGCTTGGATTCCGTCACGTAACTTCTTCCTCGTTGATCGCGATTAATTTGAGTTCGATCACGGTGATCAGCTGCATATTTCCTCGATCAAACATGGCGGAAATGTCTGTTAGAGGTTACCGCAGTAGTAAATCGTAGGGAAGCAACGATGCTCGGTATGATCCTGCACTCAACCATCCACCTTTATTGACCGTGATCGTGTGTGTGTCTGTGAATGCGTGTTGTGTTTGTGTACGTTTGCGTAAAAGTCTGTCCGTGTGTGTGCGCGCGACCATCTCGTTCCACCGTCGTCCAGAGTCGGGCTCCTCACGACGTAATTAATGTTCAATCAGCGTTGTGCCTCGTCTCCTTACACAGCTGGAAGTGCAGCCCAGAACAAAATTTAAAAAAATATGACTAACATGAGCATAGAAGTTTAACTATCTGCTGCAGCTCACCAGTAATCCTGCCCTGAATGCGGACTTGCAGGAACTCAGAATGTCTATGTGACTGTATTGGTCCCGACTGGGACAATCAACACACCCACTAATTTTATCAGACAAAGGCCTTTTTATATCTAAATATTTTTAGTCAAACTTTTTGTTTGTGTCTGCAAAGATTCAACTCCTCTGATATAACTACTAAAAACTCTGCAGACAGTTTTTGTTCAAATAATTTTTGAGTTTGTGGATAAAAAACATTTAGTTCAGTTGCTATTTTGCCACATTTTTACCTTATGCTAATACTATTGCTACTAGCCTAGTATGGTACATTTTTAGCAACTTAATACCTGCATTATCCTTTCCAGCCTTACCCTTTCTATCCGTTGAAACTGAGCTACTGTGTGGAACAATATCCCTTGTGGATCAATAAAGTTTGTCTAAGTAAGTCTAAGTCTATGTTCCTGAAATAATCATTAAACTTGTTTTATGTGTTGGTACACACTATTTTACAGTACCTCAAACTGCACTGTAATGTACTCTTATTAAATATAAGTAAGCTACATAATTTGAGTTTTAAAAACTCCACAGTGTGAGTCACTGCTTGCCAAAGCACTGGTGAGAAGCACTGATCTATACAAGTAGTTAAAGAATACAAATCATTTACCGTTTAAAAGTGTTGTTTAGTACATGTTAACTCAAAATAAGTCTTATAGTATTCACTACACCAATTATACTTTGTTTACTGCAGAATGTTTGTGATGAAAAGAAAGAAAAAAAAAAAAAACTTTGACAGGAAAAAAAGTTGTTCTCTTTAACCCCACAAAACAGACCGAAAAAGAAGCAAAATCATTGGCCTAAAACCAGGTACAGAGTTTTCTTGTAATCACAATTACATATATGAACAAAATGACAGCATATATTACCTCAATCAAACATGGTGGAAATGTCTGTTGCATGATACTGGAGTAGTGAACAATAGGAATACGGTACTTGCTAAAATCCTGCACGGGACAATCCGCTTTAATAAAAACAAAATTGGGATATTAACCGCGATCGGATGATATGAAAAATGTATTGTGATCTTTTTTTTTTTTTGCCATATCGCACAGCCCTACTTCTTCCTGGAAGTGAAAAGCAGTGGGGCAAAAAAGATACGTGCAAAAAATCTAAGTATGCAATGCAATAGATTCCTATACTTTATCAATAAAAGATTTGTCGAGTGATATCAAGCATTATACGTCCGACGAGTTCCCAAACATAGCGAACAATTGTGCTTCAGACGCCATTCTAAGGACAACACGGATGGAAACTTGGAAAAGCATGGAGATCTACAACTTCTTTGTGTGCGGCTGGGTCAAGGACATTGGTATCAAGACTCTCCCGGATAAATATGCATCGTTTTTGCTCGGGTAAGCTAGCTTGACCACCACGCATATTCAATGGCCGGGACATGAGCCGGCAGAAAGTCAGTAAAATCCAAGCAATTCACTATCTACTTTTTCAGTTTTGTCAGTACTGAATACTGAACAACACTTTTTCTCCGCGAGCCGCGTCAATTCTCTGCGTGTGAGCATTGGGTCAGTGCAGAAAAACACTTGTGGTCTTCAAAAAAAAAAAAAAAAAAAAAGGCCAAATATTTTATATCCGTTGAAGTCCGTCACAAATGCGGATTTTGCGCTTCTGGTTTGCCCTTGCTCATAAACAAATGATAATGGAAGTGTGGCAATGTAGTATACCTGTAGGTGTGGCATCACTCCGCTTTACAACACACCTCACATGCACCTGCTTTGCATTCACCACTACAAACCCAGGGAGTGTGCTTTACCACAGTGTGCAGAACACCTACAGAAACGTGCTACGCGACCTTTAGGCTGAGTTTTCTTAGCACTGGAAGTGACTGACACTATTCCGTCAGTTGGCAACATGTTGGGCACATTGTGGCCTTTTAAAATGAGGTATTATGGGATAATGGTTATGCAAAGATTTGTATTTATTATTTCTGAACCAGTTGTAGTTCTACAGTATTTGTTAATAGCCAGCGAGAAAATGTATTTTTGATGTGACGGATTGTAAACAGGCGGTCACAACACAGGAAGTATATTACCTAAAAGGGCGTGTCTACAGGATAGAGTTGCCAAATGAGAAACGTTTTGAGTTCCTTGCATGCATGTTAGAATTTTACATTACATTTTGAATCATAATGTTAGTAAATTGTCCACTAATGAAACAAAAAATGATGTGGTACATTACATGGGACAAGTGTCAAAAGGACAGCCAAAAGACTTTGGTAGATGAGAATAATTTAAAGATAAAATATAGTGTAGAAATGCACCCAATTGCAGGAAATATAGTCTTGATTATCAACTTTTTCTTTTGGGGTTTGTGTGGCAGCTTCTTGCTGATAGAAATTTTCCTTTTTTTTTTTTCAACTGTTTATTTTTTTTCGCAAAAGGTGGTGAAAGGCCTGAAAGAATCAACCGCGAGACAACAAGATGGCACAACCAAACTGATTGGCTGTTAGCGTGTCAGTCCCACTGATCAGTGATCCCTTCCTGTGTTGCTCGGTTACCAGAGAGAGCGAGTGCCTTTGTTCATGCAACCAACCTTGCTTTACAACTTCCTGTTTCTTCCGACAAAGGAAAATTATATATATCAAATGTATTTTTTATGTATCGCGATATATATTGGTATCGTTTTGTCGCCCAGCCATACATGGGATAATAAAACACTTGAAGAACAAGACAACAGGTTGCCATGATCACAACTGCATAGTGTTAATGCCAGGAGCCATGAATAATGTAGCGTTACGCTCCACTATCTTCACTTTGCTGCCTCGGTCCATGTTTGTGCTTCCCTTATTGCAGGGGTGTCCAAACTTTTTCCACTGAGGGCCGCACACTGAAAAATCAAAGCAAGCGGGGCCCATTTTGATATTTTTTTATTTTAAAAAACAATACAATATATGTATAAAAAATATACATTTAGGCCTCCACTCAGGCTTGATCCCAGGGACCCCAAAGGGTTTTGGTAAAAAAAATATAAATGTGTCATTATTCAGTATTATTATTTTTATTGTTATTCAAGTTTTAAATCCCTAGATCAACATTAGGTCTATCTGTCAATATAACGTTTTTAAAGATTTAAGTCGTATGCTCTTTTTGTCAAAGAAAACCCTGTTTTTTTTATGGAAAAAACACAAAATATGCAATATTTTCACCCAATAAAATTGTTAAGTGGAATATTTGAGATTATATAATAATTGGAGCCTTAGAAAGGTCAATAACTCATAACACCATTGATTTTAATTCATTATTATTTTTTGAGCGATGACTCTTAAAAACAAATCACACTAAAATTATTGGGGAACCAAAAGGGTCCTACTCATTAAAGTGTTAAAAAATAAATTATAATTTTTTTTTACTGTTTACTTTTAACACAATAATCTCAAGATCAACTTCAGATCTATCCGTCAATTATAAGTTGTTTGTTTTTTGTTTGTTCGTTTTAGGCCCTTCTTAAAAAAAAAAAAAAAACAGCAACATTTTTTATATGGCAAACACAAAATATGCAACATTTTCCCCAAAAAATATCTCAAAGTGCAATATTTAATGTGACGTAATTGGAGCCTTGGATAGGTCAATAATTCATAATAACATTGATGTTGATTCATTATTATTTTTTAAAGAAACAGCCTGCATGGCAGCTTTGTGTTATTAGAGTAAACATTGCAACATTTTCTTGTTACATTTCCCCTGTTTGGTCTTTCATACCACTTTTTATGTTTTTAATTTTTTTAATCTTATTTTAAAATTGGCCGTGGGACCGTTAAAAAATGACCTGCGGGCCGCAAATGGCCCCTGGGCCGCACTTTGGACACCTGTGCCTTATTGTCTTCCTTTGTACGCTCCATTCCGATGAGTAAATACCGGAGACACTCGTTTTCTGGCCTCCTAGTTCTAATCCTGATTAATCCTCTTTAGTGCGCTCTTAGGCCTTCAATGCTGTGGTCAGGATTTTGAATCAATAATTCCCACACTTGTGCTTAAAGACGATATTGGACATTTAGTCCCTAGTGTTATGTCAAGGTAGGCTGATTTGTTGTCTGCGTCTGAGATTAGATATAGAGCCGGATAAATGAAGGGGGAAAAAAAGCCAGTTCATTCAGACATGAAGTGCCTTGGAGTCTAAATAGAAAGACTGCAAGCAGTCACACTTGAATGAGTCTGATCTGAATCACTTCCCAGGCTCCTGTGTGCTTGTCTTGTTTGCGCTTCTCTCAAAGCGCAGCCGGTTGGCTTTATTGATGCATTCAGTGTATGTTTTTATGGTGTGCACACTGACAGCAGGTGTCAAAACAAGCCACTCGGCCTTGGTTCTCCGTCACCGCTTTTGTCGGTCCCTACAGTATGAATGAACGAGGTGGCTGCAAGGGTGCGTGCATGTGGGAATACCTTAGCAGGACTTCAGACAACATATCAAGTATTGCTTTGCTTTCTCATGGAGGGACTAATACGAGACAAGCTCGCGAGACGCAACGTTGGACTCTCCTTGAAAGTGAGAGGTGGCTGAGACAAAATAAATATTCAAATAAAGAGGTTGAAATAAAGTGCGACCATGCATGCAACAGTGCAGCTGTTCACAATCGAGCCTTGCTTATTGGTTGAGGATAACCTTTTTTTTTTTGTTCAGTGAGTCCAATGCAGTTCTTCTAACAAAGTTGGTCGCATGTGACCTCGGGAAACATGCTTTATCGGTATCATGCTTCAAACCCCGCTTTGAAAAGCTGTGCACTACAAAACATGCTTGTTGTAGCCATTAATCCTGATTTCCTCATTTAAATAAATTTAAAAAAAGAAGCACAAATTGATTTTAATTTTGTTTTTCTGTATCAAACTGTCAGTCAAAAAGTGTTTGTTTTGATTTCAGACAAATTAAATTTTTTCATGTTAAGGATACAGTACAATGTTATGCAGAGGTGTACTTATAACAATTTTGTAAACAAATAATACTACTTATAGTCGGGGTGGGGGGTTCGAAATGTGTTTTTATTCCCGGGGAGGTATAACAGAAAATAATTGAGAAGCACTACTCTTATGTAACATTTGTATCTGTAAAACGTTTAAAAATAATTGAACCACTATAAAAATAAAAAGCCTCAAATGGTGCTTAAAGAGGTATTTAATGTCAAAACAAATACCCGTTGTCTTTTATTTACTTCAGAGGATTGATATCAGGGATGTTCCCATCAGGGTTTTATGCTCCAATTCAGATACCAATTATCCATGAGTGGATACCGATATGTGTCAACTTTAAATTTCTCTGGTCAGATTTGTCTGATTAATTGCATCAGTAAATGCAAACCTTTTTGCATTACGTAATGAACAATTTATTAGATTTGTTACACAACTAACAATTATTTTTTTCATTACTTTAACTTTTGTTTATTGGGTTTCAGACACATACAATTTACAGGAGTTGTCAAATACATCAAATGCTGTTCCACCCCCCAAAAAAAATAAAAAAATAAATAAAATAACAATAATAAATAAAATAAGAACAAACCACAGACAGATATTCACATAAAACCACGGACAGCAGCATTCCTAAATTGACTTAGAGATTTAGCAACCAACAAGCACACAAAAGGCTCATCAACCACCCACAAGTCACCCTACAGTTCTTGTAACTTTGCAGAAAAAACATTAAATGTCAACCTAATCTTCTCCGGTTTGAGAAAATAAAGATCTTCAGTAATCCAGTGGGTGTAGCAAGGAGGCGCTGTTGCCTTCCTATTTAACACAATGTGTCTTCGATCCAACAAAGTAGTGAATGCTACAAGATTATTTTTGGATTTGCTAAGGGTAGATGATTTAGGTGTGACCCCAAATATTCCACCTGAAGGATTAGGTACAATCATTTCACCAGTGGCCACAGACAAACTGTTAAAAATGTCCGTCCAATAGCTGTCAGAGACGGGCAGAGCCAAACTATATGTATTAAATTAGCTGGAACTGTTGACCCCGATCAAAGATAGGCCATCATAAATCTTCGCTAATCGGACCTTGGTATAAAAAGTATGATGTATTTGCTTCCGAAGGAAGATTTGTTTTGCAGTGTAAAATACAGGAGAATGGCACATGCATATATATTAAAATAAACAAAGGTATTAACACAAAACAGATCACAACATTACAAACATAACAAGGTACTCAACAGGCTGCCTGGGACCAGGACCAGGAAAACAAGTAAAAAAGAACAAGTCACGTGAATAATAAAAAGAGGCAGAGTAAAAGTTAGTAAGGGTCAGTAAGATAAAACTACAATGAATTAATAAATATATACAAATATGTGTAATATAGCTATAGTTTGTTTAAAAGGATTGATTGATTGAGAAGTTTGACATCTTAAAGAATTGAATCCATACAATGCTTTAAAAAAAAGGCAAATGGATGGCACAAAAAGCCAAAAGGCTTGTTTCCATTGTGGTCCATTAAATATCCATCACATTTGATACATTCAATAATAAGATATATAACCTGTAACATGTATATAAAAAAATTACATTAAAAAAAATGGATAAATTATGTACATATACACAGTATACATGTCAGGTCATTTGAAAAACAATATATACAAAAAATGGTAGGGGGGGAGGGTATATACACTATGTAAATGGCTATGCACATGTTGACTCCAAGAGTGCAAAACATAATGAGAAAATATATATACACTATAACCACATATAAACCTGTTTGATGCTTCGAAGAGTTGCTGGGGATACATTTAGGTTCAGATCAGGTAGAGGTTGAGCTGAGCCATGATTTTATGGCAGTTTTAAAATTTAGTAGGGAGGTTCGAATTTTAAGGTCTGTTGGTAGTGCATTCCACTGTGTGGTGGCAAAATAGTAGAATGCATTTTTTCCCATGAGAGTCTTGAATTTGGGGGGGACGAGGTATGAGGAACTCCCTCTCGTGTAGTACCTATGAGCATCACTTACTCTGGTGAAATAGTTCGAGAGGTACTTGGGGACAGTTTCTCTGAGTATTTTGAATACCAGGCACATTGCGATTTGGTGTACTCTTTCCTCAACTCTAAGCCATCCCAATTTGGTAAAGTGGGCTTGAGTTAGGTGAGTCCTGTATGGGAGGTTGAGCAGAAGTCTCACCAGCTTGTTTTGGGAAGTTTGCAGTTTTGTTTTTAGTGGCTTGGGGATACTGGTGAACCATGAGGTGCAGGTGTAGTTAAAATGACACTGTATGAGGGCACCGGCAAGGGTCTTAAGTGTATCCCTGTCGATCAACGCAATAACTGCGACTGGAACAAAGCTGTTCCTATACTGAGATGTTCTGCATCTTGGGACCCTAAGCCTCCGACCAGACGGGAGGAGCTGGAACTCACCATAAAGAGGATGGGAGATTTCTGCTCTAATTGAGTTGGCAATCCGCTGTACCTGCTGAGTGTACAGGGACTCCAAACTCAGCACAGGCTCACCAATAAGTCGACTTGACCACTTGATTATTTGGTTTAATCGGTTTCTCTCCTTCAGAGGCAGCTCTCCAAACCATGACACCAGACAAAAAGATAAAACCGATTCAATAAAAGCTCGATAAAATGAAATCATGACAATTGCCTTAGACAGTGAAGACGCTGGTGACCTCTTTTGCATACAGTATCAGTTATCCTTGAAATTCAAAGTATTGTCAATAATGGTCCCAAGATATTTATAGGATTGCACAACGTTGACAGTTTGTCCCTTAATAATGGTTCCCTCATAAGTAAACCCTGCCTGCTTTCTAAAATCAATAATCATATCGTGTGTTTACTTGTAGATATGAAGCATCACACCACTTGACAAAATCCTCAACAATTGGCCCTTGTTTGTTCTCATTGCCCTGAAGGAGACTGACAATTACTGTCATACTTTAAAATAGTGCGATTTTTAAAAGTGAGCTGACACATGTTTGTGTAGAGAATAAAAAGCATTGGCAAGAGCACACATCCTTGGGGGGAGCCAATTGAGGAGCACACTGTTTGATAAAACAAAACATTCACTCTGACTCTTTGGGTTCTGTTTGTTAAAAAGTCTAAAATCCAGCCCACAAGATTACTTGCATTAAAATTAAATTCTAAAAGACGAAATAAAATGTGGGGTTGAATTGTATTAATAGCAGATGAAAAGCAATGAATAAAAGACGGGCATGACACCCATTTCCCTCCAGATGTTTAATAAGCAAATAAAGCAGAGTGAGTGTGGCATCTTCCACTCCTCTTTTAGGCCTGTAAGCAAACTGCAGTGGATCAAGAGCACGTTCAATGTTTTAAAACATTTCTGATCGCACCAGCCTTTCAAGGCTATAGGTCTAAAATAATTAAAAAAGTTAGGACGAATGGTTTTAGGGACTGGGACATTTATAGCATCTTTCCAGACTTTGGGGACATGCTGTGTTACTAAAGATGTAAAAACTGAGCTCCGTTCTTTTGCACAAAACTTAAGTACCGTATTTTTCGGACTATAAGTCGCTCCGGAGTATAAATCGCACCGGCCGAAAATGCATAATAAAGAAGGAAAAAAACATATAAGTCGCACTGGAGTATAAGTCGCATTTTTGGGGGAAATTTATTTGATAAAACCCAACACCAAGAATAGACATTTGAAAGGCAATTTAAAATAAATAAACAATAGTGAACAACAGGCTTAATAAGTGTACATTATATGACGCATAAATAACCAACTGAGAACGTGCCTGGTATGTTAACGTAACATATTATGGTAAGAGTCATTCAAATAACTATAACATATAGAACATGCTATATGTTTACCAAACAATCTGTCACTCCTAATCGCTAAATCAGATGAAATCTTATACGTCTAGTCTCTTACGTGAATCAGCTAAATAATATTATTTGATAATTTACGGTAATGTGTTAATAATTCCACACATAAGTTGCTCCTGAGTATAAGTCGCTATTAAAAAAACTGCGACTTATAGTCCGAAAAATACGGTAGTCAACCACATATAATCTGATCCAGGACTCTTGTTTACTTTTGTGTGTGAAAAGGTTATCTCAACATCTTTTTGATTTAATAGGAAGGTGTTGGATACTGTTAAGTTTGAGACTGAGTTCTTGTATTTCCTTACTAAAATCAAGAGTGTTAAAACGGTTATAAAAACAATGAAGAGCATTAGCAAAATCAGAGTCTGAATTACTATGATTTAAAGTGATATGTGCACTAGTGTTTACGTTCTGGGCGCTGCCTAAAGTTTTCATACTGGACCATGCTGACCCAAGGTTGTTGGCAGCCATTTTGTCTTCCATTTGGGACTTATCGCTCTGTTTTGCTTTCATAATATCAATTTTCAGCTCTTTGGAAGCCAACTGAAAATCTGATACAGAACCCAATTGAAAACGCAATTTTCCTTTTCTGTATGCTGGACTTTACTGACTTAGTGACCCATGACTTGTTATTGGGGTAGATTTTAACCCTTTTACTAGAAATAATCATATCTCTACCAAAGGCAGAATATGAGCAAATGACATCCGTAAGTTCATCCAAGTCATTAGAGGACTGCTCGAACGCACCCCAGTCAGTGCAGTCAAAGCATTCCTGCAGGGAGAGCACAGAATCTTCTGACCATACTTTCACCTCCCTGGTTTACATGTTTTCCCTTTTTAAAAGTCTTGTAGATGGGCAGAAGGTGCACACAGTTATGATCCGCTGATCCCAAAGGGGGAAGAGGTAGGGATTTAAAGCGTCGTTAATTGACCCATAACAAAGATCAAAGGTTTTTGTCGCCTGGTTGGACAGGACACATAGTGATAAGTTTGTTAGGGAATTTTTTAGGCTTACATGGTTCAAATCCCCTATTCTAAAATTTGGAGCATCAGGCGAAATAGATTGCAGTTTATGAATGACATCAGAGATGATGCCTGAAGCAGAAGCAGCATTTTCCCTCGGGTGGATGTAAACAGTCGTTATAAAAAGTTGAAGGAAACTCACGTGGCAGATAAAAAGGAGTGTATCGACAGTGATAAAAGTTCAACATCAGGAAGATTTGATCTGATAGTCACAGAGCTGCAGTATTGTTTAATAAACAAACAGACTCTGCCTCCTTGTGTCTTCCCTGTCACGTCAGCATTGCGGTCAAGACGAAAGGGAACACCAAAGCCATCGATGAGCAGATCCGTATCCTGGATTTGGTCTGTAAGCCAAGTCTCCGTGAATGCCATGATGCAAGAATTCATGAAGTCCTTCTGAAAGCGGGACATTTCCCTGAAGTTCGTGCGTCTCTGGAGTACACATACCGTGTCCTTGCCGTATCGGTCGCATGTAAAAAAAAAGTTTAAAAAAAAAGGCTGTTTCTGGCACAAATGGAAGACTTATTAACTTTACTTAACATCTCTGTCCAACTATCCTCAGACAGACTCATACTCAAATCCCTCTCCTTAAGTGACTTAATTTAATTCGGATGCTCAGGATGTTTAAAAAAAAAAAAAAAAGGTTTTAAATAATCAGAATCAGAAGTACTTTATTAATCCCCGAGGGGAAATTGAGGAAAAATTTGTAATTTTTCTTTTTAAAGTCGAAAACACATTTGAAACTGTGTTAGTCGGTAAATCTGAAAAACCTAGGGAAAGTATTATGAACCAAAACTGCGGATCTGTACATATCTAAAAAAAAAAAAGAATGTAACACAAAGTTGCTGATAAAAGGCTAAAGTGTTGTCAATGTATACTTCTTTAATGTTGTTGATCCCCAGACTTGACCATCTTAAGAAGGCAACAAGCACATTATATCATGGTTAAATAAGTGTAAAAGGTAAAAAAAAATGTTTACCGATTTCATGGGGCACTAAATATCAAAGTATAGTGTTTTAATACTGAACTGCTCGGCAGAAAGATGATCATAATAATTGCATGTATTCTGGAACAAATAAGATTAGGGATGTTCCAATAGGGATTTATTTATGATTTATGAGTGAGATTGACTGATACCACTAACGATAACAATCACAGGTGTTAACTGTAAGGTTGGTGAGGTGGTTACTATTGAGAATTTAACAATACCTAAACTACTTTTTGATCCTCTTTTTTAACATATTTGATCATACGCAAATAAATACTATCAACTACTAATTTAAATGATTTGGTTTTTGCCTTGAAAGTTCTCCTTTGCCCAGGAAATTATTCCCTGAGTTTGTAAACATTAACAAAAACAACAAAGAAGGATTTTGAGAAAATAAAAATATCGACTTAATCACTCCGGTATCACTCATTTACTGATACCACCTTTGGTATTAACACCATCATTTAATCTTACGTGTCGTGTACTGACTGTGACAATGCTGACACACCAAAAGTTATTTTACCCTCTCTCTGAATCTTATTAATTTACTTATTAATTTCCTGTTCATAACTGTTTACTTTCTGCTATAAGATGCTTTCATCAACAATTTTTAAACTTTACTAAGCACTTCTTGGTGTAGTTTCAAGCTAGCTTAGCGGTTGACTTGGCTTTTAGGATGCCTGTTCTCTGTGTTGAACATGTTTAGCCTCGCCCTCCAGGGATAATGATACTTAAGTTACCATATTTTTCGGACTATAAGTCAGTTTTTTTCATAGTTTGGCCGGGGGTGCGACTTATACTCAGGAGCGACTTATGTGTGAAATTATTAACACATTACCGTAAAATATCAAATAATATTATTTAGCTCATTCACGTAAGAGACTAGACCAGACCTGGGCATTCTGCGGCCCACGGGCCGCATTCGGCCCTTTGTGCGTCCCTGTCCGGCCCGCGTGAGGCCAATCATAAATTACAAAATACATTTAAAAAAGTATCTATGTCGAGTGTGCAATACAACGGTGCTGCTTTTGTTTTGAAAAGCGTTATTTGTATTACTTCCGTGTGGACGTATGCGCGTGTGCGATTGTGAGTGAATTGAACAGCGCAATCACAAATTACAAATTAAAGTTTAAAAAACATCTATGTCATGCGCGCAATACAACTGTGCTGCTTTTATTTTGAAAAGTGTTATTTAGGCGCGTATGTCCGGGTGTAACCTGTGCGTGAAGGTGCACAGCGACAAGTGATGAGACGCTAAAAAGAGAAAAGTTGATGACGAATGGCGTGTTTCCAACAAGACATGGACTGCCAAGTATTTCTTTACAGAAATTAAAGGTAACGCCGTGTGCTTAATTTGTGGTACACAGCTTGCTGTGTTTAAAGAATATCATTTGAATCGCCACTACATGACGAAGCACGAGGGAAAATACTGGAATCTGTCTGATGAAGCGCGCGCAAGGGAGGCTGATGCGTTGATGGTAAAACTGCAAACCCAACAAGGACTTTTTGCCAAATTTCATACCCCCAGAGATGCAGCTGTCAGGACAAGTTTCATCATTTCTCACAAAAGCGCCAGAAAAAGTAAGGCGTTTTCTGACGGAGTTTATTAAGGAGTGCTTATTGGACGCTGTTGCGCTGTATGCCCGGAGACTTGGACTGTTTTTCGGTGGCTTTGGATGAGAGCTGCAATGTACGTAACACCGCCCAACTGCTCATCTTCTTACGTGGGATAACTGCAGACTTTCAAATCACGGAGTAGCTGGCAGCCATGCAGTCAATTAAAGAGACAACCACAGGTAATGACTTGTTCACATAGGTAAATGCGTGTTTGGACATGTTAAGACTGAAATGGGACAAGCTGGCAGGTGTGACAATCCAATCCAATCCACTTTATTTATATAGCACATTTAAACAACAAAATGTTTCCAAAGTGCTGCACAACAATATTAAAAACAATATTCAAATATTATCCTTAGCTCCACCAATGACTGAATAAAAAGAAAAAATAATTACATATAAAACCAATATAAAAAACAATATAAAATAAATATGATTAAAACGATTTTTAACAACAGATGGTTGTCCAAATCTGACAGGGAAAAATGTTGGATAATGCAGGATAAAGTGACAGAAATGAACCCTGTGCAGAAATGGACAATTTTGCATTGTATAATACATCAGGAAGTGTTGTGTAAAACAGTGTTAAAAATAAAACCATCAAAAGCAATCTGCTTTTGTATAAAGTTAAGTTAGATTAAATTAAATTATTATTATTAATTATTATTATTATTATTATCATCATTATTATTTATCTTACGGTATATCAAAAATAATATTGAGCAACATTTAATTGAAATATTGTCATGTGGCCCTCCAGCAGTGTTCGGGTTGCTTATGCGGCCCCCGGTAAAAATTAATTGCCCACACCTGGACTAGACGTATAAGATTTCATGGGATTTAGCAATTAGGAGTGACAGATTGTTTGGTAAACGTATAGCATGTTCTATATGTTATAGTTATTTGAATGACTCTTACCATAATATGTTACGTTAACATACCAGGCACATTCTCAGTTGGTTATTTGTATGTCATATAACGTACACTTATTCAGCCTGTTGTTCACTATTCTTTATTTATTTTAAATTGCCTTTCAAATGTCTATTCTTGGTGTTGGGTTTTATCAAATAAATTTCCCCAAAAAATGCGACTTATACTCCAGTGCGACTTATGTATGTTTTTTTCCTTCTTCATTATGCATTTTCGGCCGGTGCGACTTATACTCCGGAGCGACTTATAGTCCGAAAAATACGGTACTAAGAAATGTAGTTTATTTGCCGTAATGGAGGTAATTATTATTTTAGGGGAGTGGCTCCACACTGTTTATGGCGACGCATAATGAATTTGCTGCTAGCTGCTTGTCAGCCGGGGGACTAAAACTAAACCGTGTGAACAATAAAGGATCAACATTAAAAGGCATTAATCGGCAATGACGATCGCATTTTTACAAAAAGAGGTACTGATCGGTGGCTGATCCCTGATTAATATCTATTGTGAACTCACTTGGGTATAGACTTGCTTTTATCAAACACAGTTGCTCAAAAATGTATTGAAACCTTAAATCTGAATTATTTGCACACATTTCTACATTTGCAAAAAGCCCACAAAACATTAAATTGCTCAACACGTCTAATATTACAAACTTGGCCATGTTTTGAAACCTTGTACAGGTTGAAAATAAATGTAATTTTAAATAGAACTTGAACAACTTTGAATGCAACTGTATATATACTACACAACCTACCTTTATCCTAAAATAAAACATAACTGATATACCGGTACTAATGAATTGAACACGGTACTATAATACCTGAATTTTTTTCATGCCGCCATGCGGGGGTGACATACAGAACCAAGGAACACGTTGAGTGTGTCAGTGCGTACACACTCACAGAATGCACAAGCAGAAACAGTGTGGAGAGGAAAAATGGCAAGTAAAGGCAATTCGCTGGTTATTAAATAGGGTTTGTGAAGCGCAAAATGGAGACTTCAAAACTATCAATCAAAATGATGCCGTTTAAAACATACCTCGCCAAAGGTGAAAATACAGTTTTACCACCATGATGCTTTCTATCGTTGCTCCATAGAAAGCATCCTGATGTACTGCATGAGTGTGTGGTTTGCCAGCTATACAGTGGCTGACCGGAAAGCCCTCCAAAAAATCATTAGTTGCCCACTCCCCTCCCTGGAAGAACTGTACAGCTCTCGCTGTCTTAGTAGGGCTAAAAACATTCTATGAGATCCGTCCCACCCAGGTCACCAACACTTTGAATTATTGCCATCAGGCAGATGTTTCAGGTCTCTAAATGCTCGGACTAATAGACATAAAAACAGTTTTTATCCAAAAGCTATAACAGTGATTAACATCGCAAATACCTTTTCCTATGAATCTCCATCTGTGTTATAGTAATGATATGCAAAGTACATGTACACAACACCACTCTTTTTCTTGTAATCACCAAATGTGCTGCACTTTACTGTTTCTGCCTCTGATGTTCAATGTCTGCAATATGTGCCTATCTTCCCTCAGGGTCTCTGAAATCTACTAATTTTTGTTTTGTCTCCTTAAGCTGCTAGGGTGTGTGTGTAAGCGTGTTGTGTTAAATGTGTCTTTTAAAGATCCAGCCTATTCTTTTTTATGCATGTTAGTTTATTTATTTAACAATCTTTAGTTATTTCTGCACTTTAAGAGTTTGTACTGCAAATTTTGTTTTACTGTTACAATGACAATAAACACAACTCAATTCAAATTCAAATTCATGGGTAAACATTTAAATAACAATCATCCAGAGTTTCAATGGTTTTCAGCTCCCCTGTTGTGCACATGTAGATACATAGACTCACTTGATACCAAATATTAGTGGAGTTAAAACCGCCCACGTAGCGCAAACTAATGCAAGTGCAATGACTGAATTTTGTAACAAACTTCTACAAATTGTGCTTTATCTTTAACAATGTGTGTTTTACCTGCTACATGTCTTATCTGTGTACTTTTAGCCATGGTATTGTTTTAGTATTTACTATTGATTTTATTTGTCTTAAAGCACAAACCAAAAGTGGCAACCATAAATCATGAATAATTTTATATAATGTCAATAAAGCTTTCCATTCTATTTTAATCTAAGTTTAGATTATAGCAGACCATATGTAATACATAACATTTTAAATGATACATTATTATTCTAAAATAGTTATTTGATTGCAATAAGAAACGTGTTTAATGTATTGTAAGATTTTTTGTTAAAATTAGGCCAAAAAAAATAATTTTTGTGGTCCCTTTATTTTAAAAAGTATCAAAATATCTAAATACATTTTGGTACCGGGGGCAGGGCTCTATATATATATATATGTATATATATATATATATATATATATATATATATATATATATAGAGCGCGCTTTCCGCATGCGCGATGATGTCACGTTATCGATGAGAAAATGCATTTTTAGACAATATGATTTGCCTGAGCGGCTAGGAGACACCGTGAGTAGCAAGCGGTACAAAGTGGATAAGAAAAGACAGAATTTTTTTATTTTTTATTTATTTATTTTTTTTTAATACTTGGGACTTTCCGCGGGCCTGATTGTGGACGCTGGCGGGCCGGAACCCCTGTTTTAGACCCTCAATGGCTACTGTACTTAGACGCATAAGGACATCAAAGTGTAAGCTCTGAAGACACATTTAAAGAACAAATATGCATTGTAATATTGGTTTAGTTTAATTGTTTAATTGCAAAAGTGCACCACTTATTTGTGTCCTATAACTAACACTTAAACTTGATTTTTTTTAAAAACTGAGCGCCAACGAGTGACTGCCGACAGAAGACCGCTACGTGAGCAACTATCGCAGTGCATTCTGGGACTAGTGGGGTCCTGCCTTATGTGGATTCTATTTGGCAGGTTTGAACAGAACGATACATAATATTATAGCTAATATAACAACACTGTCTGCCGTGTGTGGTCCGAATCTGGGAGCTCTTTATGCAGGCGATGACTCACACCCGGACAATAAAAATAACAACCAAACGATGAGTGATGAGTGAACAGTTTGTTGTTCATCCAGGTTTTGTTGCGCCGTAATTCTTTGTTGTGAACACAGTGGCCTTGTCCCAACAGCAAACTGTTTAATCTTTAATTAATCTCACACATATTCATCGACTAACCGGGATTAGCATATTGTTTTGTTTGAGGACAATAACATAAGACTGGGGTGTAATGAGATGTAGTGTAGTGTACATTCTGGCAGAAATTACAAAGGGTACACAACAAACCTATACACTGGACTATGAATAGAAAGGCAGAGGCTCCACAGATGACAACATGGTGTAAATATTTTGTGAGCTCATGTGTAAATAAATACACCTGCAGCCATTATTGAGGTGCTGCAGCCCAATGAGTGCCACCTGTGAGAAATAATGAGGCTGTCGTCCATTCATGCTGTTCCTCTCATCCTCCTCCAGCTTGGATGGGATGGCCTGCACTTCACAGGCACGGAAATATTACACTGGCTGGCAATAAACAATCACGTGTCCATATTTATACCTCATCTGGATAAACACCAATAGGAGGAAATAGATGATAGCCTGGACAGATTGTCAGTAACTGAGGCAAGCGTACTAAATATGAGTGGACAGAAGGGGTTGTGGCTGGAAGTGAAAGTACATTGTAACATACTGTAAATCTGTAGATGTTATGGTTAAAAAAAATGGCTGCTCAGGCGCAAAATTGTACAGTTTTTTTTTTTACACCATGTTATCAATAGAGGAACAGCACCATTTATTTTTACAGTGAAATTCTAGTGAATGATCTGCGACTGTACCGTAAAATCTGCCTTTTTTTTTAAAATAATGCAACAAAATTGAGATTTTACAGTACAAAATTGACAGCTCAGTCAGAATTTCACTGTAAAATGTAGTGTTTTTACACAAAATTAGTATAAATTGAAAATAAATAATAATAATAATGTTATTTTTACTGTAAAATTCTGGCAACTGAGCTGCTTCTACTGTAAAAAAAATGTTTCAGTGCCTCACTGTAAATGGAAAAAACTGCAGCACTTTTTTGTACTGTAAAACTGGCATCTCATTCACCAGAATTTTACCGTAAAGTTTAGTAGTTTTTTTCACACTGAATTACTGTAAATGGAAAAACGTCACTTGTTTTTACAGTAAAATTCTGGTGAGTGAGCTGCCGTTTTTTTTTTTTTACCATAAAATCTAATGCTTGACTTTTTTTTTTTTTTTTTTACAGTGTACTAGGTTTGTACGGTATACCTGTACTAATACATTTCCTGCTACACTAATTGATTGAAATCGGTACTATTCTTTCATCTGAGCCGCTGTGCGGCAGTGACTACAGAGTCAAGGCGCATGATGTTGAGTGTGTCAAAATGTACACACAAAGTGCATACAAGCAATAACATCGTGGAGAGGAGGAATGGCAAAAAACCACAATAAAGAGGGTGCGTGAAGCGCGCAATATGGAGGTATTTGGGATTCAAAACCAACAATAAAGGTGTTGCTTTAAACAAGGAAGCGCCGTGCTTCAAGTGTTGCTTTAAGACATGCCTCGCCAAATGTGGCGATCAGTATTACCACCTTTGTGTCAAACTTAGGTAAACATTTAAATAATAATAATTCAGATCTGCACAAGGAGTTATAAAGAGTGACAGGTAATAATGTAGTTGTTACACCTGTCCTGCTGTTCTGCTCCGGTGCAGACCGTAGTAGATGAGCACAGGGCAGACGTTCCCTTCAGTTCACTTTACCCCACAATGGGTCTGCTAAGCGCCACTTTCCGGTCAGAATTCGGGGCCGCCGATTTGTGACAATCTGGTTGCTTTATTATTAGTTTTGCAGGACACTACAGGACCCATTCATCACTTTACTGCGCAGTGCGTGCGCTCCTTTCTCTCTCTCTCTACCCGCCCACTCACTCACTGACGTCACTCAGCCAACACGTTGACATTCTGACAAACACACATACTGTACGCTCATAAGTAAACCAGCTCCCCTGTTGTGCATATGTAGATACATAACATGTAGATTTGTAGACGCGCACACAGCTGCTTGGATTGATGCCAAATATTAGCGGAGTTAGGACCGCCCTTTTAACGTCAACTAGTGCAAGTAAAATGACTGAATTTTCTAACAAATTGCTATAATTTGTGTTTTATCTTTAACAGATGTGTTTTACCTGCTACATGGCTTATCTGGGTACATGTATCCATAGTTTTGTTTTAGTACTTATTAATAATTGTATTTGTCTTAAAGCACGGATCAGTATTGGCAACCATAAATCATGAAGCATTTAATATAATGTCAATAAAGCTTTTTATTCTATTCTAATCTTATCCTTGATTATGGCAGACTAAATTTTTAAGTGCAATAAGAAAAACACAATGTGTTTAAAACCCTTTAATTTATATTTTAACCTTCTAAAATTGTTCTTTGAGTGCAATATGAAACATATGTTTAATGTATTGTAAGATGTTCTGTTAAAATTCACACGTTTTCTTTGTTCCCTTTATCTTAAAAAGTATCGATATACATTTTGGTACCGATACCAAATTATTGGTACTGTGTACTGTAAAATGTATTTATTTTTTACACCAAAATACTGTAAATTTAAAATTGCCACCAGTGTTATTACAATAAAATTCTGGCAACTGAACTGCCAGTTGTTTTTCAGTCAAATCTTTGGTCGTTCTTTTTACAGTGCCTTACTGTAAATGACAAAATGTGACCATTTCATTTTACAATAAAAATGTTTTATGTAAAATCTACTTTTTTTACAATGCACTGTAAGAATAATCTGTCAATTTTATGGTAAAAACTGGCAGCTACAGTAGCCAGAATTTTACCGTAAAATTTCCAGTGTGTTTTTTAATTAGCGATCGACCGATTTTCGGAGGTTCTTTTTATTTATTTTATTATTTAATTTTAAAACTACAACAAATACATCAGCAGATACAATATATAAACATGATACCAATATTTAGGATTTAAAAAAATATATGTACTGTAATTAGTTAAGTAAATAAATAACCACTGCTCAGGCGCTAGCCCGCTTGCCCTGCATGAGAAACATTCTTTTTTTTTTACCAGAGTCCAATTTTCTATTTATTTCATTCAAGAATACAAATTAAAAAATAATAATTGTCAATAATTCCCTCCAAATATGTTTTCATATCTGGTAGGGCATTTATTTCAGTTTTTGTGAAGTTTTCTTCGGTTTGCTTTGACCATGTCGCTCATGCGGCCGCACCCCCTTTTCTGTCCTCCTTGCAATGTTGGTCGCCTGCGTTACTTACGTCGCCTTTGCTTACTTGTCAAAACCGCCAACTTTTGCCAAGAAATCCAGTTTTTGAACTGTCTTGGCGTCTTACTGGTGCCGTTTTGTTTTCACTACTGCAGCAATAAGGTGTTTTTTTTGTTTACTTGACAGTTTGTGTTTTAGTAAAGAATGGCGATACAGTGGTACTTTGGTATTTGTGAGTAATTTGTTCCGAATTGTCAGAACAAATATTCCCATAGGAAATATTTCATATTCCACTATCATTTGCAGATACCTATAATTATAGAATGTTTGGAAATAATGGTCAAATTGAATCATACCAAAAGCGTGGCATACAAAAAGAATGTTTCAATATGTGTATGGTGACTATTTTAACAGTACATACAGTATAATACTAATATCATAAGAACACATCATAGAGTGGATTTACATGGTTTTCATTGGACAGCTGCAATGTGCAAATGTGTGCACACAAACACACATCCAGGTTATGACATTTAACAGCCTCCATAGTCAAAGGTCATTGCTTATATTAATGCAGAACAGATGCAAGACTGGAGACTTTAGTGGGTGATTAAATTCCACGTTTGGCTCGAAGGTGTATGGGGCAGTAAAGCGCTATTGTTATGCATTATAAGGCAGTATTTTGTGTGAGTGTGTTTAGAATGTGCAGTGGACACAATTATGATGAGGCTTTATGCACTGTAAGCATACAAGGGAGCACAGACTGTACTCCCTTGGCAAAGTAAACAACACAATACAGAGCACACTGGAAAATCATCAGGTAGTTAGTTTATTTCAAAAGATCTACAACAGATCTTTGTAAATGCAAATCGTTGAGAAAAACACGGATCGTCTTATATTCGAGCTGTAAAGATTAATAAATGCAAGCCAAGAGGTGATGCCATGTGACTTTTCCCCAAGTGACTGCTCCCGACTTGCTCTGTCTTACATAGTTTAGCCTCATTCTCCAGTGTATATGGTACTTAAGATACAAAGAAATGCAGTGTGTTTTCCGTAATGGAAGTGATTATTAGCTTACTAAAGTGATGGGTCAAATGCAGAGAATAATTTCGCCACACCTAGTGTGTGTGTGTGTGACAATCATGGGTACTTTAACTTTAAAGTGGTTCCACACTGAATGGAGACACGTAATTAATTGCTAGCCGCTTTTCAGCCGTAGGACTAAATATAAATACAGTATCAGCCAGGCGGTTCGGCATTAAAGCAGCATAAAGTAACGTTTCAACCTTCATAAAATATTTTCATACATTTTGGGATGATACATGGACTTAGAACTAGTTGAATCACACCTCTTTCATGGCCTGAGGGGGTCTGTATCGCTTTTAGTGGCACTTAGCAACTTTGAGAAACTACAAATGTGCTGACTTGCTTTACGGCATACGTCGCTCCCCCTTTCCCCATTTGTCAAAAAGTCGGACGTCGATGCGAACGCCTGTGTGCAATCACTGCTATCATGGCAGAAGCTGCAAAACAACAAAAAATTTTAAGTTTTGTCTGAGGAGAAAACAAAAAGTGAGACTACCCGGATAAAAGGACAGTCAAGGATCAACATTGGCCTGGCTGTCACTCGCTGGCATGAGCTCAAAAATGAGGAGGGATGTCTGACCGATGCTTGGCTCTGTTCCTGCTGGACTAGTAATTACTTTTCAATGCTCAAATCAAAATGATAATGTTAGCTATCAGAAATTAGTTTGGTAGCAATAAATAGCCGCCGGTTTGATAGTTCGCAGTTCCATACTGACAAGACCAGCCACGCAACAAACTCAAAAGTTTTTAAGTAATATATAAAACATTTTTTTTTATGGAGGAATGTAGTTAATCATACAACTAGCACCCAATATTATTATCATGAACACTCTGTGTTGGCGGAGAATGAAACACTGAGATGGACATGTGTGCACGGAGGGAATACGTCTTAGAATTGGGCCGCTTAGCATAAGATTGGCAATAAAAGTTGAAAAGGGCTTCTGACTCTGTGTGATTATTCCTGCAGGCTGCAATACATATTACTTTCATGTGTTTTCACCAGAGATGTCCGATAATATCGGTCTGCCGATATTATCGGCCGATAAATGCTTAAAAATGTAATATCGGAAAATATCGTTATCGTTTTTTTTATTATCGGTATCGTTTTTTTGTGTTTTTTTTTATTAAATCAACATAAAAAACACAAGATACACTTAAAATTAGTACACCAACCCAAAAAACCTCCCTCCCTCATTTACACTCATTCACACAAAAGGGTTGTTTCTTTCTGTTATTAATATTCTGGTTCCTACATTATATATCAATATATATCAATACAGTCTGCAAGGGATACAGTCCGTAAGCACACATGATTGTGCGTGCTGCTGGTCCACCAATAGTACTAACCTTTAACAGTTAATTTTACTCATTTTCATTCATTACTAGTTTCTATGTAACTGTTTTTATATTGTTTTACTTTCTTTTTTATTCAAGAAAATGTTTTTAATTTATTTATCTTATTTTGTTTTATTTTATTTTTTAAAAAGGACCTTATCTTCACCATACCTGGTTGTCCAAATTAGGCATAACAATGTGTTAATTCCACGACTGTATATATCGATATCGGTTGATATCGGTATCGGTTGATAATGGTATCGGTAATTAAGGGTTTGGTCAACATCGGAATATTGGATATCGGCAAAAAGCCATGATCAGACATCCCTAGTTTTCACGTTAAAAAAAATAAAACATTAAGTAGTGGCGGCTTTTATTTTGGATTTGCGAACCACCACGATCCATTACATGTAAGGAAACATGTGAATGGTGTTCACTCCTGTACTTCTGATCATAAACTGTCCTGTCCACTGGTTACAGCTTTGTTGACATAATACTGGCACCATGCATGGAGGCTGCATGTGACATGAATACCAATCATTTAACAATTCATCTATGAATTATAGAGCAGACACCTGTGATATTTCTTCCGGGCATAGTGCAATATTATCCATCTGCTGCTTTATGCATAACGTGCATGTGATGTTAAAGTAGACACCATGTTACATGTTTAATACATAAAAGCCTTTCTGTTGCTATAAGCATTGCATAAAACAAGGCAAGACGTATAGTATGATAAACCGTGCACCAAAACCAGCGAGAAACTTTTTTCATTCGCCACTTAAGCGGTGTGGCTCGAATGGTAGAACGGCCGTGCCAGCAACTTGAGGGTTTCTGGTTCGTATCCAGCTTCCGCCATCCAAGTCACGGCACTTGTGTCCTTGGGCAAGACACTTCACCCACTTTGCACCTGTTGATTCGTGGTCAGCGGGTTGCTTGCCAGCTTCCGCCATAATGTTATTTATATAGCACTTTTCATACACAGACAGGTGGCAAACACCAGGTCCTGTAAAAAAAAAAAAGAATAGAAGAGAAGAAAACACACACGTGCACACCACTATTGACAACAAAACAAAACATGACGTGACACTGAGGATTTGAGGAAAAAGTACATCTAAAAAATATAAAACATGATAAAATATATGTAAACAAATAAATAAGATAAATATTACATTAAGTTAATAAAAACATAACACTGAGAGAATAATAGTAGTAATATTAATAATCAAGATAGTAAACAACACAATAAAATAATAAAAAACATAAGAGACAATTTGATCAAGTTTGTGGTCTGATCCTGCAGACAAGAATTTGAGTGACACGCCAGTAAACAAAAGAGATGGACTAAACTAAATCCAGATAAGTATAGATTTTTTAGAATCCAGCTTCTTTAAACCCAGGCTATTAGACAAAGACATCAGGCCATTAAATAATTGCTTTCTTTCTCATTTCTGCTCGCACAGATAAATTCCATATTTAATGTACACAGGGTGAAGCCTAAATTGTGGGTCTGCTAGTTTAGTCCCCACATTATCCTACTATTAAGGATTAAGTACTCCAACTTTCACAATCAAAAGAAGGCTTATTGCTTTTGTATATTTAAGAATGGAGAAAACAAACACTAATCAACTTTGGGTGATGCGTCTGCCTTGGAGAGACACTTAAACATCTTAAGAGACTACATCGCGCCAAAGTTTTAAGCACTTCGCTCCCATTTGATCCGCTAGAGTGCACAATGTGTGTTAATATTTCATAGGGCTGATATGGTTCAGGAATGAACACAGACTGGCAGATCGTCTCCTATGGAAGTGAGTGATCAATATCCATCAGGGACAAGCAATAATGAAGATTCTTGGCTGTAGGATGTATTAGGGTAGAGCATGGAGAGCAGGGAAACACCCTTCAATTGTCTTTTGTTGCAAACAAATGGAAGTCTCGAACCTTCTACTTTGCGATGACTCCATGTGGCTTTCGATTAATTGGCAACTGATCGTGTCCAAAACCGCTTGGATCATCTCTTCTTTCCTACAGACTTGAGTGAGAATAAAATGGATGCATGGAAGGATCAAAATTACAATACTCCACAGAGGATTATTGTGTATCCTTTGTTGTTTCTGCTCCATAATGAGGGTGAGTGCATAATGCACTAAATGGCCGCCTGACTGATTGTGTGAGTGAGTTTGATTTAATGCAAACAATTTCATTGGTCCACAGTGACCCGTTCAGCAATTTTATTGGTCTGATGTGACAATGCTAAACTTATTGGCCACATGTGAAGCTTGTGTAGAAAAATCCTTAGATTACCCGCAGGATTGTATGAAGTGAAGGGTTCAAAGCGTCCGGAAATTACGGTAAGAGACAAAACCCAGAAAATACTTCAACCTCCTGGCAGAGGTAATTAATACTATAGCTTTTTAACTAATTGGATTTGTCAAATATATTAAAGCTTATGCCTACAATGTATTGACCTACACTGTATATGTTTGTAGCATCTTATATATACAAAACCAATTAAAAGTGCCCTGCCTCCACCCAAAGATCTTTAACATTTTCTGTATGCTGTATCTATACTTTTATTTTTTAAATTGTATTTATTGGTGAATTACCTGCTATCATATTATTTTTTTAACGTTTCATTTAAAAAATACATCAAACACAAAAGTTACGTTTTGTTTTGCATTTGTGTTCCTTTACTGTACTGAACTAAACTGTGCCCTTACAACCAAGGTGTGTAAAGAACCGGGATTATGGTATGTCTTTACACCCTTAATAGTTTATGCCAGAAACTCGCATTTCTTTGTAAACAACTTGAAACACATTAATATTCACAGGGACGGTTGTCCTCCTTATGTCTCTTCTCAAAATTGAGCCTCCCTTAACTCTTTCATCATGCATCTAGTCCTTGAATTTTTAATTAAAGCAAAACATTGTCAACATTGCAGCGTTCTTGAGGCATCCATCCAGCTCCCTCTTGACCATCAAGTAATCTAACCAATTTCCACACAGTATGTGTTGGTAACCAGTGTGTTAGCTTTAGTACTTTTTGCTGCGATAGCCTAAAGATAGATATGTCCTTTTCCAATGTTTTGCTTCAAAAAGACTGCCAACTTTAGGAACCCATAGCATCCAGATGACCAAAATTTCACTAACAACTTGTATTTTTTGTTCTAAAAAAATTATCTGGTGGTCAGTTTTTGAGTAAGGGGTAGATAACTACCTGTACTTGTAATGACCCCCTTCCATCGATAGTCGCCCCCTCTTGGTGTGACATCATCTGCAGAACTGGAGCTTGTTTTCTCGCACAGATAGTGTGGATAAAGCATGTACAACTATTATTTTCATCACCTAATTACAGTGGAACCTCGATTTACAAACTTACATTGGTTCTGGAACACGGTTCATAAATCAAAGTTTGCATTGCTTGGATTTTAATGACGTCACATCCGGCTTATTAAATATGCGTGGTGGTTAAGCCAGCGTCGTTCTCAATGGGTACTCGTCCGCCATTTCGCCTTTCTCAAAGAAAAATGCCTTATGCTTGGGTTAACATCGGCTGTACGAAATCGTGAAAAGGATAAGGGCTTCTTCAGATTTCCTCGAAAGGTCATCAAGAAGGGCGAAAGAGTGCAAGATTAATAATAATAATACCTGGGATTTATATTGCGCTTTTCTAAGTACCCGAAGTCGCTTTTACATGTAGAACCCATCATTCATTCACACCTGGTGGTGGTAAGCTACTTTCATAGCCACAGCTGCCCTGGGGTAGACTGACGGAAGCGTGTGTGCAATTAGCGCCAACGGCCCCTCCGACCACCACCTGTCAGTCATCATTCAATTCACCGGTGTGAGTGGCACCGGGGGCAAGGGTGAAGTGTCCCGCCCAAGGACACAACGGCAGTGATTTTTTTTGGATTTTTTTTTGGATGGTAAGAGGCGGGGAGCGAACCTGCAACCCTCAGGTTTCTGGCATGGTTGCTCTACCCACTACGCCATGCCGCGTAGATGACGTCAAAAGCAGCACACACTCAAGTCCAAGGGAGCAGAGTCGAAGAATGCACACGTTTGCAGCCACCACTTCATTAAAGGTTTGATATATTTTTAAATATACTTTACTCGTTTTGTATTTCCCCATTGAAGTATTATCTTGATATATATATTAGTATTACATTTTTAACAAACTAGAAAGTCAGAATTAATAATACTTTTGTCAGGAAAGGTAGTTCGACGTTTCCCCTCTTGTTTATTCTGTACACAAATGTGTCAGCGTACATATGACAACAGGACAAAAATCAAATATGGTGATGATTCAGTAAATGTTAGTTTGTTAAATGGATATGAAGCCTCGGGTGTCGAGCAGTCGGGTGCTAGTTTGTTTTCAAGGACACAAGACACAAAGTTGACTCATGAAATTAAACATTATCCGAGCAAAAACGATGCATATTTATCTGGCAGAGTCTTGATAACGATTTCCTTGACCCAGCCACACACAAATAACTTGTAGACCTCCATGCTTTTACCAGTTTCCATCTGTTTTGTCGTGTAGAATAGTGTCTCAAGCACAAGATAGTTTGACATGTCTGGGAATGCGACCGACAGCTAATCCTTTATCACTAGACAAATCTTTTTTTGATAAAGTATAAGGATCTATTCCATTGCATAGGTTTTTTTACTCGTATCTTCTTTTTGCAGGAAGATCTAGGCTCTTTGTGTACTCAGTTTGTGCGCTGCTTGCTGCACAACAGCCACCTTGCCTTGGTTGACCACCCCTGGTTTTCACTTCCGGGAAGAAGTCACGTGACGGAATGCAAGCAGTTAAGTGTAGTTTGTCATAGGAAACGATGTAAACATGAATGATTGGTTCTAGACTTGACAAAAGTCAAGCCATCTTTTTTGCTTTTTAGGGATCATATTACGATTTTTTTTCTACTTTTAACACGCTTACTTGTGGTCTGCAAAACATGTAATAGAATAGAATAGAAAGTACTTTATTGATCCCTGGGGGAAAATCAGCACCACAGTTCGCTCACAATAGACAATAATAATAATAAATAATATAATATATTATATATAATATATCCATCCATCCATTTTCTACCGCTTATTCCCTTCGGGGTTGAATAATATAAATATATTCTACATATATTCTACATTTAAGTGCAGGCATTATACAGTCTGATGGCTGTCGGTATGAAGGATCTCCTGTGTCGTTCTGTGTTGCATTTTGGGAGTCTGAGCCTTCCACTGAACGTGCTCATTCTCTCCGCGATGTCCGAGTGTAGTGGGTGGGAGGTGAGGTCCATAATGGCTAGGAGTTTTGCTAGACTTCTCCTCTCTGACACCACCGCCAGAGAGTCTAGCTCAACTCCCACCACGTTACTGGCCTTCTCTACCAACTTGTCCAGTCTGTTTGTGTCCCTCGCTCTCAGCCCGCTGCTCCAGCAGGCCACGGCGTGCAAGAAGGCGCCCGCCACCACCGACTCATAGAACATCTTCAACATCTTTGTACAGACGTTGAAGGATCCTAGCCTCCTGAGGAAGTAGAGGCGGCTCTGTCCCTTCTTCTAGAGTGCCTCAGCGTGTTTTGTCCCATTCAGCTTGTTGTCCATGTGTACTCTGAGGTATTTATAATCCTCAACCATGTCCATATCGACCCCCCTGATGGAAACAGGGGTCGCCGGAGTACTCCTCCTCCTTCCCAGGTCCACAACCAGCTCCTTGGTCTTCGTCACATTGAGCTGGAGGTTGTTCTTTCCACACCATGTGACAAAGTCCTCCACCAGTGCCCTGTATTCCTCATCATCACCATCCTCACTACACCCCACTATCGCAGAGTCATCAGAAAACTTCTGAAGGTGGCAGGACTCTGGAAATCGGTGGTGTAGATGGTGATGAGGAAGGGGGAGAGGACTGTGCCCTGCGGGGCCCTGGTGTTGCTGACCAGCCTGTCAGACACACAGTCCTGCAGTCGCACGTACTGTGGTCTGTCAGTCAGGTAATCAACAACCCAGGACACCAAGGGGCCTCCACCTGCATCGTCTCCAACTTCACACCAAGTAGCCCAGGCCGTATGGTATTGAAAGCATTGGAAAAGTCAAAAAACATGACCCTCACACTGCTCGCAGGCTTGTCTAAGTGGGTGTGGGCTCGGTTCAGCAGGTAGATGACTGCGTCATCCACTCCCAGTAGGGGCTGGTAGGCGAATTGGAGTGGGTCCAGGTGGGGCTTGACTGTAGGGCGTAGTTGTTCCAGGACCAACCTCTCCATAGTCTTCATGATATGGGAGGTTAGAGCCACCGGCCTGTAGTCCTTCGACGTGCTAGGTCGCGTGCACTTGGGGATGGGGACCACGCATGAAGTTTTCCACAGTGTGGGGACTTTCTGCAGCGACTTTCTGCAGCCTAAGGCTCATGTTGAAGATGTGCTGGAGCACACCACACAGCTGTGGGGCGCAGGCTTTGAGCACCCTGGGGCTCACACCGTCAGGACCCGCGGCCTTGCCTGTTTGTAGCTTATTTAGCTGTGCATTCACCTGTTCTGCAGACAGACACACTGGTGGGGGGTCTCAGGTTGTTGGGGGTGGGGGGGTCATCAAGCTGAGGGTGAGGTGTTAAGTGGGGGGAGGTAGTCATTGGAGTTGAGGGGCTGTGAGGAGGGGAGGGGGGATGGATTGGTTCGCTGAAGTTGTCAGGGGGCCGGCTGGCATGTCTTGGGGGGGGTAGGAGATTGTCGGAGCCACTGTGTCAAACCTGTTAAAGAACTGGTTTAGTTCATTGGCCCTCTCTTTGTCTCCGTCCACCCCCCTACCCCCCGACGGTTTGAGGCCAGTGATGGTCTGCATACCTCTCCAAACCGCCTTCATGTTGTTCTTCAGCTTCCCTTCCAGCTTCCTCCTGTAGTTCTCCTTGGCCTCCCTGAGTTTGGTCTTCAGCAGCCCCTGAACTCTTTTAACCTCCTCCCTGTTACCAGCATTGAAAGCCCTCTTCTTCTCATTCAGTAGGGCTTTGATGTCCTTGGTCACCCACAGCTTGTTTTTTGGGTTGCAGGTGACCGTCTTTGATGGGACATTTGAGTCAACACAGAAGTTGATATAGTCTGTGATAATAATGATAAATGGGTTATACTTGTATAGCGCTTTTCTACCTTCAAGGTACTCAAAGCGCTTTGACAGTATTTCCACATTTACCCATTCACACACACATTCACACACTGATGGCGGGAGCTCCCATGCAAGGCGCTAACCAGCAGCCATCAGAGGCCTGTTCACGGCTCCTCCGGCGCGAGCATTGTTGTTTTTGCACTTTTTGGCTTCTTGTTAAGTGACTTTTTTTGGGTGGATTCGGTCTTGCACATGGAGGGTTTGGGTGTGGGCTTTGGTTGGTGTGGCGCTCCCGTCGGGGCCCGGGGTGCATTCTGCGGCGGGGTGCATTAACCGGCACAAGGAGGCGGGATTACTGCGAGCCTCCCACAGTGCGTCTTCGCAGCAGTTTTATGATCGCTCAGCACAAGAAATACTTACACACATACAGTTGTTGACAAAATACACTGTACATTATATACCTTAGCTAACTAAACTATGGAAATGTATAATCTAGTTCATATAGCAATACGGTCTCACTGCACAGCAGGCCAGAAGTTAGCCAAGTCCGCAATCCATGGTGAGGCTCAACGCAGTGACGTGCCTCAACTGGCTGCGGATCACCGCACCGTCTCTTCTCAGTATTTGAACGGCAAATGTGAAAATTCAGCGATTTTGAATAAAAATAATCTAAAACTGGTGAAGTTAAATGGAAAATAACTTTATAGTATAATCACTGAATACATATAACAATTAAAATTTTTTTTTTTCTTTTTAAATTTTTTTTCTTTCCATGACCGCACGTTACTGAGCTATATGCATCCTTGATGTTTGCGTAAAGCAGGTCCAGGATCTTATTTCCTCTGGTGTGGCAGCTGACATACTGAGTGAAGTTGGGTAGTGATTTGTCCATAGTAACATGGTTAAAATCTCCCGAGATGAGGATGAGAGCTTTCGGGTGCTTGGTTTGTAGTCTGGCTATCGAGCTGCGGATGAAGTCACTCGCAGCTGCAGCGTTAGCAGAGGGGGGGGGGGGGGGGGTGTATACTGTCATCACGATAACATGCGGAATCTCCCTGGGCAAATAATATGGTCTGAGTCCTACAGCTAACATCTCTATATTCGGGTCACAGTGGCGCTCTTTTATTGTGATATGACCGGGATGACAATATTTATTGTTAATAAAATAATGGTGGTTCTTTAGTCAAAATGCTGCATAGATTGTTTTACAGACCATCTTAAAGTCACTATCTCACTGTCTCATCAGGATGCGCCGCTTTGTGGGCGGTCTTATTTTTGTGGCTGCACTTCACAGCGTCTTCTCCCCACCATCTTTGTTGTACCAGTAGTTTTTAGCGCTACCATAGCGAGGCTACTGACAGATACAACATAAAACTGTACGCTACTTTATATTACAAATTGCAATAGCGGAGGATGAATGCCCCACAACAAGAGAATAGAGAAAAATACGCTTTTTCTCAACGGCACAGACTACAATGGCGGTTGGCACACATTTTTGGGACTTTTTCAGATCCCAAATACACATCAGCAGGTACCAATAGGTAAGAAATAATATTTAAATTATGATATTGTAAAACAAAACGCCAGATGATGTCTCCTAATAGGTGCCATTTTGGTGTCCTTATACATACATCATAAAAATACCCGTATCGTAGCACATTACATCTGACTTAGAGAGCTGTAATGCTCAGTGTTCCATCAAGCGGTGTCTTTGTAGGTTACCAAAGTCTTACTAAAAACATTTGACACAATTTTGAGTGCAGTGTGTAATGTTCTGTATTCTCAATGAAACATCAAAGTTTTGGTGTTGCTTGCTTACGTGTACTTGCTACAGTAATTTATTGAACAGGGGGCGTCAACCTGCAGTCCATATGTATCTAATATGTGACTGCCATCTACTAGTCACACTTATCGTTACACCATGTGCCAGATAAAATTGCTTCGAGGTCGGTAAGCACAACCAGAATTAATATGTAATGCACTGACGATTTTTGAGAAACAAACGATTCTAAGTGTGCCTTACTGTGTATTGTAAAAAAAATGGTACTACTATGGTTTGTGAGGTGAAGTCGTGGTCTATGTTTGTGGGACTTCTTTTCCCCTAACAAAGTATAAAACAAAATGGAATTCAAAATCTGCTCTTGATCAAACAACCCAAGGAGGTTCAACTTTACAAATGACTGTCCAATAACGTTTTGTGAAGCAGGACATAGAACATATCAAAGACGAGACATTCATTGTTATTAAAACCTGTCTATCTTTATCAGGTTGTGTGTAATAGCTGGAGGTCAGACAGGCGCCTTTTGTACATTTCAGCCCATGTGACAATACGACGTCATTGGCCGTTTCTGTAGTGCTTTAATTTCAGTGATACTGCTGAATTCTCCTATTAAAACGGCGTGGCTGTGATTTTATATCCTTTCTTCGCCTTTCGCACAATCCAACTCAGTAATTGGCAGGTTGAGACTTTCCTTTCATTTTAGCCAGGGAAACAAAAAGGCAGAATGTCTGGCTTTGGCGTCACATTTAGTCAGCCACAAAGCAGATGGGTTTCAAAAGTAGCTCTTAAAGCTCTATTTTACTTTTGTCCGCATACACACACACACACACACACACACACACACACACACACACACACACACACACACACACACACACACACATGCATGCACGCGCACTGAAGGTCAAACAGTATTGTATTAGAGAATGTAAAGAAAAGGGTCACTTTTGTAGGGATGGGTACAGTTCACATTTGAACCGATACGGTACATTTCCCGGTACCTAGAAATCGATACCGGTACTCAACTGTACCAATTGTTGTTACTTTTCTGTGTGTAATTATTTATTCATTTTTTTATTGCAACATTGAAAAAATAGCTGGTTTTAACTGCTGTCCAGTTGTTATCATTTATTTTATTACATTTCTGAGTCTCGTTTGCAAGTATGACAATAAGTTTCAATTAACCTTATTTTTCGTACCATAGGGTGCACCGGATTATAAGGTGCACTGCCGATGAGCGGGTCTATTGAGGTCTATTTTCATAAAAAGGCGCACCGGATTACAAGGCACATATTATGATTTTTTTTCTACATTTAAAATACTTCCTTGTGGTCTACATAACATGTAATGGTGGTTCTTTGGCCAAAATGTTGCATAGATTATGTTTTACAGACCATCTTCAAGTCGCTTTCTGACCGTCTCTTCAGGATGCACCGTTTTGTGGATGGTCCTATTTTCGTGGCTCCACTTCGACAGCGTCTTCTCCCTGTCATCGTTTTTGTAGCGGTGTAGCATGCAAGGACGGGAGTGGAAGAAGTGTCATAAAATGGAGCTTACTGTTTTAATGACATTCACACTTTACTTAAATCAATAACGGAGCAGCATCTCCTCATCCGTGGCTTACGAGTGCAACAACAACGCCGTTAATGTGTCCCGTGATAAACCGTCCAACCGGAACTTTCTAATAACTAAAGTTCCGTGGGTGAATTATGTAAACCCACTACACCGGTAGTGTTTAGCACTTCCATAGCAAGTCTACAGATATACAGATATAAGTTATAACTTTATGCTACTTTATATTATAAATGGCAACAGCGGAGGTTGAATGCCCCAAAACAAGAAGGTAGAGAAAAAGAACAAGCTTGTTTGTAAGGCTGCAGCTAACGATTATTTTTCTATCGATTAATCCATAGATTATTTTTTCGATTAATCGGTTAATCTATAGATTATTTTTTTCGATTAATCTATACATTATTTTTCCTTTTACCGATTATTTTTTTATTCAAAATGATAAATAAATGATAAATGGGTTATACTTGTATAGCGCTTTTCTACCTTCAAGGTACTCAAAGCGCTTTGACAGTATTTCCACATTTACCCATTCACACACATATTCACACACTGATGGCGGGAGCTGCCATGCAAGGCGCTAACCAGCAGCCATCAGAGGCAAAGGGTGAAGTGTCTTGCCCAAGGACACAACGGACGTGACTAGGAAGGTAGAAGGTGGGAAATGAACCCCAGTAACCAGCAACACTCTGATTGCTGGCACAGCCACTCTACCAACTTCGCCAGATGAAAAAATAAATGTAGGCCCGTTTTTTCAAAAGGCATGGCTTTTATTTACAAAAAAAAAGAAGTATGGCCACTCAGTCAACATTGACAACACCATGACTAAATATTCTGTAACAATGTAAACATTTAAAACTTTTAACATTTAACAAAATTAAAAGTAGCTTATTTGCTTTTTAATGTGCAAATATAAAAGTCAACATCCAGTGCAAATCTTAATATTCTGCAATAGTATAAGCATTTCAAAAGTAAAAGTATTGCTTATTTTGCTTTAAAATGTGCAAAAATAAAGATAAACATCCAATACAAAAAAGTGCAAAATGAAATATTCTGTAACAACAGTGTAAACATTTCAACAAAAGTGAAAGTATTGCTTATTTGCTAAAATGTGCAAAAATAAAGATAAACATCCAATACAAAAAAGTGCCAATCTAAATATTCTGGAGCACTGTAAACATTAAGTATTGCTTTTAAAATGTGCAAAATAAACATCCAGTCCAACACAGTACACAATAACCAATTCTACTCATTCCAGTGATTGACTAACAGTTGTAATGAAGAAAGGTTAGCATGTGTACATGCTCTGGTTCTTTTCTTGTTTACAATGTTCCCAGCAGCTGAAAATAGGCGCTCAGAAGGGGCCGATGTGGCTGGAACTGAGAGGTAATTAGCCTTCACCTAAAGCCAGGACTGCGAGTGAGCTGAGCTGCAGTTTAAGTTTCTAGAAGGTCAACGGGCTCATAGTGATGTTACTAGTAGTTGACTGGGAGGTGCTTATTATCATTTGGGGAGAGTCCGCTGCCTGATGCTCACCTGCTAAACACCTATCTGCTCCACGCTGAAGCGCTGACTACATGCGCTCTGAATACACACTGCTGATTGGCTGATAATGCTTCGTGTGTACCAATCAGATGGTTGTGTGGGTGGGACAATGCTGCGTGCTGAGACAGAGGCAGAGGAGCGAAGCAGCTTGTTAAGACTTTAGCAGCTAAAGTTAGCTTTAGCTTAGAAACTCGTTCGGTACACCCCCGTACCGAACCGAAAGCCCCGTACCGAAACGGTTCAATACAAAACACGTACCGTTACACCCCTAGCAGATACAAATGACACATTCATGTTTTTTTGTAATGATGACAACGTATGCTCGCGCGGACGATTGACTAGTTGATGGTTTTCTTTTCAAATGTTCGTTCATAGCCGTTGTGCTGCTATGATAGGCCATTTCCGCTCGACACAGTGTGCATACAACAACATTATTAGGCCGTTTATTGAAATACTCCCACACTTTTGACCACTTTTGGCATGCTTTTCCCCCCTCGCTCGCATCGTCTGCTTTGATCGTCTGCTTTGCGCTTCGCCATGACGGTAGTGTGACGTAAATATGCGACGCGTCGACGCACAAAAACGGCGTCGACGTAGTTACGTAACCGATGACGTCGACGTAGTTACGTAACCGATGACGTCGACTACGTCGACGCGTCGTTTCAGCCTTACTTGTTTGACGACAGTGTCGGCACGGACTACAATGGAGGACGCGCAAACATTTTCAGGACTTACGCAGATCCTAAATATACATAAAGCAGGTACCAGAATGTAGGAAAAGTTGGTTTTGCATAATATTGCTAAACAAAATGCTAGATGTCATCTGCTAATAGGTGCCATTTTGCGGTCCTTATATACACACCATAATAATACTCGTATGTTGAAGCACAGTATGTCTGACTACGGTAGCCGTAATGCTCCGACAATCCATCAAGCGGTGCGGTTTCATAGCTTACCAAAGTCGTACTAAAACATCTTAACAGATTTTTGAGTGCTGTTAGTAATGTTCTATATTCTCAATGAAACATCGTTGCTTCCTGGCGTCATCTTGCAGTTTACATGTACAGTATCTCTTACGTGTGACTGCCATGTCACAATTATCATTACACCATGTACCAAATAAAATAGCTTCGAGGTCGGTAAGCACAACCAGAATTATTCCGTACATTAGGCGCACCGGGTTATAAGGCGCAGTGTGGATTTTTGAGAAAATTAAATGATTTTAAGTGTGCCTTATGGTCCAAAATAATACGGTACAGTTGAAAGTTTAAGACGTTAGATGGCAGTAGTGTATAGCTTATGGTGTTTTTGTTGTTGTTGTTGTTGTACCCTAAAAAGTGATAATACTGTAAGTATTGCACTTATTGTAAGTAAGTATTACAGGTATTGCACACCAGCAGTTTGATTTTAACGTGCATTTTAGTTGACATTTTCATATAAATTTGGAGGTGTTGAAATTGCCATGTAAAATCACTAATGCTAATCAGTAACATGTCAAAAGCAAAGCCAATGTATATTACAGTAGCATCAAGCTAGTACATTTTTGAAAAAGTGGAGCCTTACTCTACTTTTAGTGTTTTGAGTCAAAGCTTTGTTGGCATAGATAATTGCAACATCCTTCTTATTTCACTCGCTCCCAATTCATGTTGCCTTTTAGAAGCCATCTCGCCACCCGCACACAACTGCCCGTCAGCGTATCTGACCGCTGATTGCCGCGGGCTGTCAATCATCGTGGCAACGCGTGCTGTCAGATGTTCTCTTCTGCCCCCGGGCTGACTTGGTGCTCTAAGGGCGCCTCACCGCAGGGATGTTAATCCGAGGTGCATTTTCTGAGTATGCGCCCCTTTGTGCAAAATGGATGTATACAAAACAAATTCATCTTAAAATTATTTTTTAATTGCATCTTTTAGAAGAGATTCAATAGTGATAATTCATAGTGTCATCAACACCTGCTTTCTGACTAAAATGTAATGGTACCATCCAGAGCGGTATTTCTCTAATAAACATGCAGACAGGAAGAAGACCGCAAGCACCTGTAAAAATGTCGAGCTTGAACAACCAAGATATGATTTTAAGCCAGGAGTTCTCACACTTTTTGACCTCGGGGCCCAACTTTTCCACCACATAGGGCCCCCGTGGCCCCCTCAAATACTAACCCTAAACTAGTAATCTTACTGTTTAATTATCTAACCTACTTACAGTTCAACAGGATAAACCTTGTCAAATGATATGAAATCATGTGGTAATCACAAGGATTATCATCATGGCTTACGTCAGACTGATTCCAAAAATAAATACTACATAAAATACATATTAAAGGCCTACTGAAATTAATTTTTAAAATTTAAACGGGAATAGCAGATCCATTCTATGTGTCATACTTGATCATTTCGCGATATTGCCATATTTTTGCTGAAAGGATTTAGTAGAGAAAATCGACGATAAAGTTCGCAATTTTTGTTCGCTGATAAAAAGAGCCTTGCCTGTACCGGAAGTAGCGTGACGTCACAGGAGCTAGTATTCCTCACAATTCCCCGTTGTTTACAATGGAGCGAGAGAGATTCGGAGCGACAAAGCGACGATTACCCCATTAATTTGAGCGAGGATGAAAGATTTGTAGATGAGGAACGTTACAGTGAAGGACTAGAGAGGCAGTGATGGACGTATCTTTTTTCGCTCTGACCGTAACTTAGGTACAAGCTGGCTCATTGGATTCTACACTCTCTCCTTTTTCTATTGTGGATCACGGATTTGTATTTTAAACCACCTCGGATACTATATCCTCTTGAAAATGAGAGTCGAGCACGCGAAATGGACATTTGAAGTGACTTTTATCTTCACGACAATACATTGGTGACACACTTAGCTACTGAGCTAACGTGATAACATCGTTCTCAAATGAAGATAGAAACAAAATAAATAAACCCCTGACTGGAAGGATAGACAGAAGATCAACAATACTATTAAACCATGTACATGTAACTACACGGTTAAAAATTCTCAGCCTGGTAAGGCTTAACAATGCTGTTGCTAACGACACTAAGGCTAATTTATCAACTTAGCAACCGGACCTCACAGAACTATGATAAAAACATTAGCGCTCCAGCTACGCCAGCCAGCCCTCATCTTCCCATCAACAGCCGTGCTCACCTGCGTTCCAGCGATCGACGGCGCGACGAAGGACTTCATCCGTGGGTTTGGCGGCAAGCATCGGCTAGGCGTAGTAAGTAGTCCTTGTTGTGTTGCTGTAAGTATTGTACTTAGCCGCTAATACACCGATCGATCCCACCTACAACGTTCTTCTTTGCAGCCTCCATTGTTCATTAAACAAATTGCAAAAGATTCACCAACACAGATGTCCAGAATACTGTGGAATTTTGTCGAAGAAAACAAGAGGTTTTTGTATCGGGTCCGATGGGGTCCAACCACTTCCGTGGATTTTGTGACGTCACGCGCATAAATCATATCCAAAGGAGTTTTTCAACCGGAAGTGTGGCGGGAATTTTAAAATTGCACTTTATAAGTTAACCCGGCCGTATTGGCATGTGTTTCAATGTTAAGATTTCATCATTGATATATAAACTATCAGACTGCGTGGTCGGTAGTAGTGGGTTTCAGTAGGCCTTTAATCAATTAGTGCAAAAATAAGGGACACCTGAAAACTGCTCAGATAAATTTACCTACAATTATGCAGCAGTGGTAAAATAAATAAATTCTAATTAAATTATTAATAATATATACCGGTATGTTTAACTAAACCGTCAACATTTTTTAACTGCGAATGAAAATACAGCTTCACCACTTTTATCATAATTTTAGCGCTTAAAAAACTTCTGACTATAGCTCCAGACTTCTTCTGTTTGTTTGATATTGTCATTACTGCCACAGGTGGTGGAAAAGTGTACTACAACTGAGCACCGATACGGCCAATACAGCGCACAGCTGGGAAACATATTTTTTTGGCGGCCCAACAGGGGGGAACACTGATTTAAGCTATTAATTATTCACAAGTACATGATCGAGGGTTGCCACGGCAATAAGAGATGCTTTTCACTATTATATTAGCAATTGTACTGTCATGTTATTTTAACTCGTTTAACTAATCATTTGAAACAGCACCTCCCTTTCCGACTCGCTGCTTTGTGTTCTTGTGTCAAAGTTATCCAATTAACCTGCAGCAGTAGCTTTAATGGCTTCGTGGTATATCACGCCTCACTGTGCCGCACAATGACTGTGGCATTTGCTTACTAATTAAGCTGTCTGCTTGGTTACCGTTGAGCTTGTCATCTTGTTTTTGCATTCCAACAATAATATTCTTGTTTTTAATCTAGCAAGAAGCAGCTGACATATTTTGCTAATGAGGGGTTGCTGTGAAGATGCATAAAAGCTACTAGATGGTCTTATTTTATTTGGAAGAAATTTTTGCAGAAATGTGGCTGTACACTGTGGTACATGACATTTAGTACGTCATTGATGCATTACAATGTGCACTTTCCCTATCCAGTCTAAAAACGGTGACCTAAAGCACATCAGATGTTATAAATCCGAAGATATATTAAAGTAAAAGTCAGTAGTATTGCCAAAACACCACATGTTCAGTCCAAGACATTCAGCAATTTCAACTATATCCCCCTGAGAACAAGCATCGCTTGAGGTGGACATTTATTTTTGGTCTAATTTTGGGAGAAAAATAGTCCATGAATGCCCACTGCAGAGGACACTTGTTCTCAGGAGGATATTATTAACCCTTTGGAGAAGAAGGTAGGGTTTTTTTTTTATCTTTATGTAGCATTTTCATGTAATTTTGTGTTTATATCTCTCCTTAAAAACTGTTTCCTTTCAGGAAAACCTTGTGTGTGCCATAACAGTTTTTTATTTATTTATTTTTGACATAGTATAACAACATATTGTGCCTCAAATCACCTCAAAAACAAAAATTTAGCAAACAGAGTTAAATGTAGTCACATTTGTATTTGTAAATTTTAACTGCCTATTATAAAAAAAATTAAGTACCGCAAATTCCGGACTATAAGCCGCTACTTTTTACAACGCTTTGAACCTGACAGCTTATAAAACGGTGTGGCTAATTTATGGCTTTATGCAAATAGTTAAAAAAACAAACAAACATGCAGACACTGAGAATGTGTTATTGTTTGTGCCATCTTTTGTTTTCTTTTGTTTAGTGCTTTCAACTGGAAGTACAAGTGCCATTCCGTCTCCTTGTCGTCCAAAATGTTTTTTTAGTTGAAAACAATTGACTTTGAGCAAGTTGCAAACAGTCCCTTTTAAAGTATAGAACATAAGAAAAGAGAAAACTAAAAACTGTTGCAGAAAACATAAGAAAAGGTACAAACGTGTGTTTTTATTGATTGGCCAGCTTTTTGTTGCAAATAATGGCCGTGTCATCTTCCACCACTCTCTTTATGTTGTTCTCTTTGTCCGCAGCATGTCTTGAAAGCTTTTGAAATGGTGTGTGGAAAAAAAATATTGTAATCAATAGATGACACTTGATTGCCACTGTAGACAACAAAAAAATGTACACACTTTCCTAACGTCTATAATAGCAAAGATAGCTACTTATTATTTGAATTCACGCGACTGGTTCACCATCAAACTCGAAAACTCGCAAAATAGAGTGCAATTCTTGGCTGCAACCAGCAGAGGCGCTGTTGAATCAGTCTCAAATAGTTTGCGTTCAGAAGAAGACGTTAACGTATGCTATGAGAAAATATCAGTAATATGGAAATCAGAAATTCCTAACTATTCTCCAATAGTTTTTAAAAATAATGTTGACAAAAATAACTATTGTTATAATCAATAATTTTCCACCTTGTCGATCCAGGGATGGTCAATCAATCCAAGTTGACTTACATAGCCCTTATTCGACCGATGCAATGAATGCCGAGTGGATACAGTTAATTACGTGAGAGTCCAGTTCATAGTGAGGCCAACAGTAGATCCTCTTGTATGTAGACACTTCAGCAGCACAGAGACGTCACCAAGTGGTCTGTCCTGGGTCCTGACTTGGAACAGCTTGCGCAGCCTTCGTGGAAACTGATCTGTGGTCACCTGATAACCTCTCCACGCAGAGGAGGGGAGCGGAGCAGAAAAGAGAGACAGCAAATCAACTGATCTAAAAAGGGGCCCATTTAAAGGCTAGAGTACATAAATTAGTTTAAAGATGGAACTTAATTGAACAGAAATGCATCTCTGTAGGGCATTCCATAGTACTGGAGCCCGAATAGAAAAGGCTCTATAGCCCGCAGACTCTTTTTAGGTTCTGGGAATCACTAATAAGCCGAAGTTCTTTGAACACAGATTTCTGGCCAGGACATATGTTATAATACAATCAAGAAGATACGATGGAGCTAGACCGTTTAGTATTTTATACGTAAGTAGTAAAACGTTAAAGTCGCATCTTAAGTGCCCAGGAAGCCAGTGCAGGGGAGCCAGTAGAGGCGTAATATAATGAAACTTTCTTGTCCTTATCAAAAGTTTAGCAGCCGAATTTTGTACCAACTGCCAGACATAGGGAGACCCGAAAATAATACATTACAGTAAACGAGACGAGACGTAACGAACACATGAGTAATGATCTCAGCTTATCAAACAGACGACAAAAAGTGCAAATTGTGCATGATTGCCGGACGATACTGTACAAGAACATCAGCCTCAACATGAGGCATGTTGGATAATGCACAACATCATTGCGATGCAGGATGTTTCATGTTTGTTTGCTTACAGCCATAAATTATTGTTCGTTATGGCATTATTGATTGCAAAGGAGGTGAAATTATTGTACACATATGGCATACACTGGTATTGACTCTAGATCTCCACATATACAATATGTAACTTGTCAAAAGTATTGATGCTTCAATACCAAGTGCGTGCCAACATGCCAAACCATACATCCATACCTGCTTTTTTCCGTATTGTCAGTACAGAGCACTGTACAACACGTTTTCCTAGCGATCCGGATCAAATATTGCCGCGTGATCACTGAGTCAGCTCCGAAGAACACCTGCTGTCTTAAAACTAATTATCAAGTGTTTCCCTATATTTACTCATTTGTGGAAACCTGTCACGAATGCGTATTTGGTGCTTTTGGCAATAATGAAAGTGTGGCAGTGTTACATAACTGTAGGTGTGACGTAACTAACCACCCCATACACGCCTGGTTTGTTAGAGAATAAGACGTAGCAGAAATTATCTCTGATTCCTCTTAGCCACTTTGTTGCTATAATTAGCGAGTAGAGGTACGTACTAAAAGCGAAAGAGAGGTGTACTTTGCGTCGTGCATTCATTCAATTATCAAATATAAGAAGCGGCAACGATAATATTCGCCGTGCCAGTGAGAGCGGAAAATCGGCCACCACAAGCCCAGGGAGTGTCCATTACCTCAGCATGCAGAAAACCTCCAGAAGAGTGCAAACCAAACTTTTATCCCTTCTATAAGTGCTAAGAAAACATAGTTTAGAGACACTCGTCTGTCTTTTGGCAACACTTTTTGAATACCACTGGTTACTTATTGCAAAGTGTGGCCTCGGGGTCATTTGCGGAAAGCAATTTTTTTAATGGGAGCAAAAAAACACGAGAAAATGCTAAAATGTTGATACTGATCATCAATAAAAACATGAATATGTGTCTTTAAATAAATGTTTTAGCCTTTTTATTAGTCTATTTAATTACAAAGGACATGATGTCACACTACCACCATATTAAGATATTAAGAACAATATTGCTTGTTTTATATACTTGAAGGCTGCACGCCACTGCTGTTTTTTTAGAATGTAAAATAGTCATTGTTTTTTATGATCATATTTATAAGCACACTATTGTTTCGATATGCTGGGGGGCACTAGGCCACTGCTGTTCTTTTTTCAATCTATAGTTTACCTCTTGGCAGCTGATACTGCGATTTTAATTCTTTGCAAAAAGACGTTAAAACTACCTTTACACTGCAGGCCAAAGTGGCCCAAATCAGATTTTTTGAGATCTGATTTTTTCCAGCTGACTGTTTATACTGCAAGTAAAATATGATTTTTATCAGACTCCAGTGTAAATGTGCACAGGCACAAATATGGCCCCAATGTAGCCTCGACGTCACTTGCATGCGCACTTTAATAAAGTGAAAACAAAGGAAGTTGACCGGCAGGAATTTGCTACTATTACAAAATAAAATAAGTCGTAACACCTTAAAATTGTGTTGTTTTTTTTACATGAAATCAAATCAAAGTAATATTACGAATGGATGTATATAGTGTAATATATTTGAAAAGGTTGTAATCTTTTTATGGCTGTTAAGTAGAGGAGACACAGACATCAGCGTGGATCTGCGGGAGCTTTATTTTTCAGCTCACATGTAAGAAAATGAGCTATAGCGCCAATTCCAGTTTTTCAACAATCGCTATTTCTTAAAAAATAAAATATATGTTCATATATTACATATATTACATATAGCCTATTATCTGCGCACCATTGACTAGTGATGCACCGAAAATTTGGTCGTCTTAAATAAAAATCGGAATCACTTGAGGTTAAAAGAAAATCTAATTTGGTGTGCAGTGTAAACGGGGCCTAAAGCACAGTGATCTTAAATACTTAACACTTTGAAGCACTTTTCAATAAAGTAGGTAATATAAAAATACATGGGTTCAGTTGTTTTTTTATCGTGATATCAAAAGTATTGTGAAAACATATACGTACGGTTGTCGACTACTGACATTTTGGTATCGTGACAACCCTAACAGTACACAATGCAAAGCAAATTGCAGTCCTGAATCTACAAACTCAAACTCCGAGTGAGCTGTATTGCAGTGTCCAATAGTGCAGCAACTGCATCATGCTGAAAAGCTATTCAGGATTTTTGGGGTCTGCTTTGCAAACTGAAAAGTACATCAGATTAAAACATTTGTTCCATACAAGCTGTGCCACAGCCCATTAGCTGACTGTATGGTAGTAACAACAATAACAACACAAGCTGGAGCAGGCCGTTTGGAAGAAAATAGCCCAGGACTTGGTGTCTGTGTAGTACTTTCACTGAGCCAAAGGGTCTCTTTTATGACATGAGCTGCATCCTAATGACCTTTAAACAAGCTTGTGGAATGATTAAAAGTCTGCCATTGCTCTACTTTATCACTTTGACATCTTTAAATATCACTTTCCAGTAACGAATAGAAGGCAAGCATCTTACCCATCGACTATTTAGCTTTTTAGTTTCCTCTGTGGTCGCTAGTAAACAATGGCAATGATAGACTGAGAAATCAATGCAAAATGAGAGAAGAAGGCTTAGGCGAATGTGGCCTGCATGTCCTTTTAACCAGTCGTATTTTTTGTTGGAGTTTCATGTCCAGCTGCGCTATATGTGCAGGGAGAGGAGTGAGCCTCAGCGCAGGAGCACACTGAAGCAGGTTTTAGGGCAATGTTTCTTAACCATATGACCAAGGCCCATTTTTTGCCTGGAAACACACCCTAGAAGGCCACCAGAAAATATATTTTTCTAAATTGTGGTCCGTATGGGCCGTAATGGTATTCTGTTGTAATACACCTTTCCACCACTTGTGGCAGTAATGACAATATCAAACAGAAGTCCGAAGCTAAAGTCATAGAGAATTGTAAGTGCAAAAGTATGACTAAAGTGGTGATGCTGTATTTTCATTTGCACTTGAATCTTATTGACAGTTTAGTTGAATATATTATTGTTTTTGTTTATTTTATCACAACATAATTGTATGTAAATTAATTCCCTTCTTATGCAGTATATTTGGTTAGTAATAATTTTTCCAATCAGCCTGACATTTGTGTTGGATAAATAAAAATCTTTGATTAACACATGGTTTCATATCATTTGAGAAGGTTGTTAACCGGTTAAACTGTAAGTAGGTTATATTTAATTATTAAATATGAAAATTTAAAAAAAATTACAAACATTTAGAGTAAGATTACTAATTCTGTGTTGATATTTCAGTGAGCCCCGGGCTCCTCTGTAGTGGAAAAGTTGGGTTCCGAGGTCAAAAAGGTTAGGAACCCCTGTTTTAGAGCACAAAAGGTAAGGTGTCTCCTTTGGGTGAAACATGTGCAATCTGAGCTCTAATGCAAGAGTTTTATCATACTTTATAAATGATAAAAATATTAACAGCACAAAAAAGGTATTAAAAAGCACACCACTTCAAACTACAACCATAAATTTTGACATATTAATAAAATGCTGTACCATATTGACCCAAATGTAGGATGATCTGGCTTTTTAATTAAATATTTTTTAAAGACAACCCGCCCACAAACTTTTTATAAATCAGTTTTTTATTCTTAGTAAAACCATAATTCAATTCATTGTTTGATGACTCTGCTTGTCTTCAAATTAGCACCTTACTCCTCTGTTTGCTAACTTGCCCTCCTTGGAGTAGCAGGGTTGTTTTTTTTTTGTCTATCGCGGCTGTCGCATCTCTGCATGTCACTTTTGTGAATGCCAGGAAGAAAAGCTCTGTAACAAGTAGTGATTTGGCACCACCTGCATGTACAGTATGAATCTCTAGACCCCGAATATAAAACAACTTGTCTTTTTGGGACTTTTTTCAAGGGAAAACGGTACTGTTTAGTATTTGTCTCAATACAGTGGTCTCGTTCAAAACTGGGTAGTATTTACTTAGTGAACGCATAATGTTTGATGTACAATGTTACCTTAACTTATGAGTATTTTGAGATACCAGTTGTCTCTAGTGTAATTTTAGGGTTTTTTCATGACCCTCTAAACCCTGGAACACAGTAAGTGAGAGCGAAGGAGAGCCCCGATAAAGAAAAGCGACACCTACAGAATGAGAGACAAACTATTAAACTGTATAGCCAACCCAGCGAGGAGCAGCCAAAGGGTGGACATTTATCTATGAAAATATGGAGAGGCTGCCTATGCTATGCTTGACATGTATCAGTGTGTGCTGTCTACTGACTTTACAAACTGGACGATCCAGCATCACCAACTTTGACCTCCTGTCCGTCACTCAAAGATGTCCATGTGCAACATAAACAACAATAACAATTCCTGTTTTCATACAATGGAGAAGCAGCCCACTGCAATGCATTAGTCTGCTCTCCAGAGTAAATGCTAGGCGTGCACCGATCTAGTATTGATATTGGTTCGATATCAGCCAAAAAAAACCAAACATCGGATTAAATCAGCTTGTATCTAAAATCTTGTATACAAGCAGTCCTGCAGCGTGTTTACTTGTGCAAAGCTGGACAGCCTGGTAAAATCTAAATGTTCTCCAATAAACACACAACTTTGGTCTTTATTCTATTTTAGTCAAGTCATTTGCAAAAGGTAAACATGGTAGGCCATAGGCTACTAGGAACTAGCAGCTACTGTACGCAACAGCCCAGCATACAAGCTAGACATACGTAATAAGTGTCCTGAATTGAACAATATTGCAGTCTAAAACAGCAAATTTTTCAATATAAACAAGTATCAAATAATTATAGTTGCATATCACTTACAGATACGAAAATCTTCAAAGCAGAAGTTAGAAAGTATCCAGTAACAAACGTGTCTGCATCATTTAACTTATTGCGTCATGACTATTAATAAATTACTGTCACCAGTAAGTGTTGTAAAAAAAAAAAAAATTCCACTCCAATTTAAAGACAGCATGTCAAAAGGTTAGTATTTTCCATACTTACCATTATTTGAGCAATTACACTTGATCACGCCTTTTCTAACATTGCATGCACTCTACAAAATAATACAAGTATGACCTATGATTCGTGTTAATATATTTGTTTTGTATTTGCTCCAATATCAAAAGTGAAAAAGTTGTATTGGCACCTATGGAATGCTGTACATTATTTCATAAAACTACTGTAGTTGTTTGAAAAACACAATAAAATAAAATATGGTACAAACATCTAAAAGATAGCTTTTCTTTTTAAAAGGCATGTTACAGTACTACTAACTAATTAATTAAAATGTATTTCAATTTGGCACCAATGACTTAGCTCGGTCATACTGCAGAACCAATTGAGCTTGTAAGTTGAGGTACTTTTGTAGCTCTTCTATTGGATTGCACGGGTTTACCTAATGATGTGGCCTGTGTGGAAGTATTATTGTAGCAAAATCATTTGCAAATGCATATCTCAATCTGTGCGTCTGTAATCCAATTCACGTGTGTGTAAACTGTGTGTCCGTCTGTCTAACTACACACACATTGATGTGCGTGTTTTAAGTTGTATTATCATTTGACTGCGGGTAAACAAAATATTTCCTATATTGGCTGACTTTTTACATGTGACTTTTTGCAATGTTTCTGCCATTAAAGAGTTGTCTATATTCAGAAGTGTGTATGTGTAAAGCAATCTAAAGTCTAAAGCAGTGGTTCTTAACCTGGGTTCGATTGAACCCTAGGGGTTCGGTGAGTCGGCCTCAGGGGTTCGGCAGAGCCTCCGCCGCTGAGGTCAAGACACACCCAACTCATCGTGTAAATAAAAACTTCTCCCTATCGGCGTATTATGGATACCCCAAACAATTTCCCCTCTAATTTGCAGGTGTGTAATTTGTTGTGAGTTCATGCACTGTGTTTGTGTTGTTCTTTGAACAAGGTGATGTTCATGCACGGTTCATTTTGTGCACCAGTAAAACAACATAACTTTGTCTTGAATTTGAAAAAAAAACAACATTTTATTTTTCACTAAACAAGGGTTCGGTGAAGGCGCATATGAAACTGGTGGGGTTCAGTACCTCCAACAAGGTTAAGAACCACTGGTCTAAAGTCTGCCACTAATCAGATTTGTGTGAAGCAGGAACCCTGATTGGCTGTCTTTTACACCAGTGTTCATTTTGGCAGCAGTTTTTAATTGTTTTAATCGGTCTTTTGACGAAAAATTATTTTAGTTTCAGTCATATTTTAGTTGACTAAATTCCTCATAGTTTTAGTCGACTAAAATATACAGTTTAAAGCAGTGGTCCCCAACCACCGGGCCGCGGCCCGGTACCGGTCCGTGGATCGATTGGTACCGGGCCGCACAAGAAATAAAAAATTTTTTTATAAAATATTTTTTTTTTACATATAAACATAAAAAACACAAGATACACTTACAATTAGTGCACCAACCCAAAAAACCTCCCTCACCTATTTACACTCATTCACACTCATTCGCACAAAAGGGTTGTTTTTTTCTGTTAATATTCTGGTTCCTACATTATATATCAATATAGATCAATACAGTCTGCAGGGATACAGTCCGTAAGCACACATGATTGTATTTTTTTATGATATAAAAAAAAAAAAAATACCATACACCCCACCCCGGTCCTACGGACCGGGGTGGGGTGTATGGACCGGGGTGGGGTGTATGGACCGGGGTGTATGGTGTATGGTATTTTTAAAATGAAATTATGTTGTATTGTGGACACTTGTATTAAGATCCATCCATCCATCCATTTTCTACCGCTTGTCCCTTACGGGGTCGCGGGGGGTGCTGGAGCCTAACTCAGCTGCATTCCGGCGGAAGGCGGGGTACACCCTGGACAAGTCGCCATCTCATCACAGGACCAACACAGACAGACAACATTCACACACTAGGGTCAATTTAGTGTTGCCACACTAGGGTCAATTTAGTGTTGCCAATCAACCTATCCCCAGGTGCATGTTTTTGGAGGTGGGAGGAAGCCGGAGTACCCGGAGGGGACCCACGCAGTCACGGGAGAACATGCAAACTCCACACAGAAAGATCCCGAGCCAATCGTATTTATTTAACAGGAAATAATGGAAATGGAGCATAAACAAGTATTTGACGCTCAAATCTTAATATTAAGAATGTATGGAGAACTGCTATTATACAGTGTTACATTATTTACATACACAAAATTTATGTAGGCATGAATTATTGACAATTTAGAGTGCATAACCTAGAGAAAATTTATTTTTAATATGTTCAATACCATTGTAACTAATTTCTGTTCCATCAGTAAAATATGTGTACATTTTATCATGTAGGTCTACTATTTATTTAGACGATTATGACAACAAAAAATATCACTGACCTAGTTTTCTAAAAAAAAAACACTCTCCGCCAGTGTACGGTAAATGAAAATATGTGCAGGTTTATGGTCATATGAAAAAAACAATTAGTTGTATTATATATTGGGTATAAGTCAGTGGCGTGCGGTGAGGTTCATGTCAGGTGAGGCACTGACTTCATCACAGTCAGATTTACAAACTTATGAACCCTAAAGAGTATCTTATTCACCATTTGATTGGCAGCAGTTAACGGGTTATGTTTAAAAGCTCATACCAGCATTCTTCCCTGCTTTGCACTCAGCATCAAGGGTTGGAAATGAGGGTTAAATCACCAAAAATTATTCCCAGGCACAGCGCCGCTGCTGCCCACTGCTCCCCTCACCTCCCAGGGGGTGAACAAGGGGATGGGTCAAATGCAGAGGACAAATTTCACCACACCTAGTGTGTGTGTGACAACCATTGGTACTTTAACCTAACTTTAACTTTACACTTACAAACTGTAGCACACAAAAAAGCACATTTAATAAAAAAAACGTTATTATGGTCTTTTACTTATAAGTGCGGGAACAGTGGTGTTCGTGTTGGAAGAGTTGTGAATGAATGAAATATTAAATCCGTGCTGCAGTCTGCAGGTGTACCTAATGTTGTGTCCCTGCGGTCGTTCGCGGCTCCTCCAGCGCGACTCACGAGCATTGTTTTTGCACTTTTTGGCTTCTTGTTAAGTGACTTTTTTTGGGTGGATTCGGTCTTGCACGTGGAGGGTTTGGGCGTGGGCTTTGGTTGGTGTGGCGCTCCCGTCAGGCGGTGCATTCTGCGGCGGAGGTGCTTGGCACCAGGAGGCGGGGTTATGAGACGAGCCTCTCACAGTGCGTCTTCGCAGCAGTATTATGATCGCTCAGCACAAGAAATACGTTACACACATACAGTTGTTGACAAAATACACTGTACATTATATACCTCAGCTAACTAAACTATGGAAATGTATAATATAATTCATATAGCAATACGGTCTCACTGCACAGCAGGCCAGCAGTTAGCCGAGTCATTGCGCACAATCCATGTTGAGGCACAACGCAGTGACGTGCCTCAACTGGCTGCTGATCACCGCACCGTCTCTTCTCAGTGTTTGAACGGCAAATGTGAAAATAAAAATAAAAATAATCTAAAACTGGTGAAGTTAAATGGAAAATAACTTTAGTATAATCACTGGATACATATAACAATTTAATTATTATTTTTTTCTTTTTACTTTTTTTTTCTTTCCATGATGGCAGGTGAGGCCGTGCCTCCCCTGCCTCTAGTGACTGCACGCCACTGGTATAAGTACACTGAGTGTGCATAATAATTGCCGTCTTTTTGGCCACTGTCTCGTGTAAATACAGCAACCTGTGTTATAAACGTACGTATATGTTTCACATAGCTGTCTTTCTTTGTGTATTAGCTTGAAAAATTAGAAATCTGCTCTTTTAGGTTGTCAAGTTGTGCAATTAATAGCTGAACAATGTGCCGAGGACATCACTAAAGTGAACTGTACAGGTATTGGTGGGTAAAATGGTAGCATCATGGTGTACTAAAAAATTAGTTTGTTTTAAAGTGTTTTTTGGACATGTGGTCATGTTAGCTACCTTGCTCCGTCTTTAATAGTAACAGTAATTCAGAACAGTGTGAGTCATTTCGAAATATTAGCTTCAGCCTACTTTTGCATAGATGTGTAGATTGTTGGTCTGCAGATGGCGCTTCAACTTGGGTTGTATTTTTACCTGAGAAAATGGAGCCACGGGGTTTACCAGTTGTTTTGTTGTCTACCACGGCAAAAGGGGAAGTGCGTTCATATGTCTTCTCTTTCTTCCCGATGTAGAAGACATATTGTATTGACGTCTTGTTTTCCAGGTGAAAAATCAAAACTGTGTCCATCTTAAAGACGCTAGTTCTGATTGGATACAGGGGTGCAAACTAACTTTTTGACCAACTCGCCAAGTGGCTAGTAGGTGAAAAAACATACTCGCCAACCATATTTTTTACTCGCCAAATGCCAAAACAAACTATTTCCTTTACCATTGTATTCCGCCATGTAGAAGTGTTCACCGAGGGCGCTTCATGGAGTGGGGCAGACTTGGCTTGCTTTATTTTCATATTTTTGTCGTGGTTGCGAGTGCCTTCATGTGATATTATACTTTCAACTTTCATCGAGGAGCAGCCCACAACAAAGTGACTCGCCTGACTTTTTTTGTCCTTTCCAAAAGTTGTGCACACAGTGCAAAACATGATGTTGTTCTTGACAGTCAGCCAGTCGCGTTTTTTCCCTGCATCGTCGTATAGCCACTTCGTCTGAAACTTTCTCCCCCCAGTTCCAGCGCTGGTCGGTTTGGGTTTCGCAGCATTCGCATCGCGACCCCCCTCCTCCTCCTCCTCCTCCTCCTCCTCCTCCGTCCGTGCCTTTTTAGCTATGGGTTTCAGGAAGCGCCACATAACGATAAGATTTATAGGCTTAAGGCTAGGAAGAATGATTGTTAGCTATTAAGACTCGAGTAACGTTACCGGTACACTCTGTGACTGTCGCCTGAGAGATATCCCTGTAGTGCGCGCTCTAAGCTAACTACTAGGCTAGCTAACTGCCGTCTCTTAGCAACTAGTCTACGGAACGTCGAACGTGACATCACAACAAATATGTGCTTGGTAAAATAATGATCTCCGTGTTGCTTTAGGTACCGGTAAGCGCTGCATTATTGCTGTTGTGAACCTCACTTTTTCAACTCGCCAGCGTGGCAAGTTAGGCAAATATTTTACTCGCCAAAGCTAAAAATAGCTCGCAAATGGCGACTGGCGAGTGTTAATTTGCACCCCTGATTGGATACCCTTTGTGCTTTTCCACCCGACCCTTTCCTACATGCAACTGTGATTGGCTATTTTCTCCCACCCACCTACAAACGAAATTAAATATGATTAGATCGTCTTCGTCAATCTTTTCGTCTCATTTTTATTTGACTAAATTTTCAATTCATTGTCATTGTTTTAGTCAACATGCTTTTGTTTTTATTCGTTGAAGTCCTAATTTCGTCAAGGAAAAATAGGTTGTTGACTTTTGCGTAGCTCCAGTCGTGTAAGAGTTGTGTCCATGCAGCGATTCGACCTTGTAAAAAGAGTTGTTTCTGTAATATCACCTTGCCTTTCTTTATACTCATCACTAGTTGGCGCATTGCACTTACTCACACTCGTGTTGGTGTTGTAGCCAAAAACAATTATAATAGACTTTCTTTCACTTTATGTTAAAAAAAGTTCATGTTTTAGCAGTAGTAGTCAGAAGTATTGTGTTCTCAAATAAGTTATCAGTAATGTTAAGATATATAGTAACCAAAATTATTGCGTAGTGATGGATGGTAAAGCTGGAGACGTTTCGCTGTGTTTACTTCAGTGTTTACTCTGTCACATGACTATGCACAGATTTGCGAGATCTCTGCGCTATTTCGCTGCGCAGTGGTGCCGCAACAGAACAGCGATGGGAATTGCCGGACGAACGAGGGCGGTGACGTCCGGTGGCAAATGTGCACACCGTAGCCGTGACACTTCCTGTGGAAATCGGGGGTTACGTGGCAGAAGTCTAGCAAAAATCATGTGTAAACAGCCGATCGAGGACATACGGACATACAGGGGTTTTTTTCACCCACAGACAAATCATGGTAGGTAGGTAGGTCTTTGTCATTGCACAAGTACAACGAAACTTTGTTTTCAGCACAAACCCGTTCAAAATTAGACAAACAGTGTACAGGGTTACAGAACAGGAACGCTGATGGGTCGCCACAAGGCGCCCCGTAAAAGATGGGAAAAAATGTAAACGCTGGGGAAGGATGAGTAAAAAATTACAATCTAGACTGGGCTCGTAAGGGGGCCCAGTCAGGAGTGGGAAAAAAACCTCCATAGCAAAGCACATATACATATTACAACATATGACTCGAGATATCTAGCAACAGAGGAGAGGCAGTTGGGGGGGGGGGCACGGTGGCAGGCTGCAGCTCTTCAGGCGCTGCCCATCCGTCCATCACCCCTAAGGGATTCGCGTCAAGGGCGTTGGATGGGGGTTGGGGTATGTGTGTGTGGCGTATATTTTTGTGGATGGATGTGTGTGTGTAAGCCTGCCGCGTGTCTCTGTTCCGCGGCCTTGATGTTGTGCAGCCGATAGTCAGTCCAAAGTCAACAACAACAGGTGTGTGTCCATGAGACACAAGAAGGGAGTTTGTTTTGTCTTCGCCGCACTGTCCTTCGGGAGAGTCTCGAAGCCAGGGAAACAATCCAAGTTAGAATGTTTTGTATGCGAGTGAAAATAAAATTTGCTTTTCACTCTAAATTGTCTATGACTGGTCCTCAAAATTCATCCTGTGGGGCAGACAGTCCGATGTTATCCAAATCACAAGAGTTGTCCACAGTTCTTCCCGCATCCTCCAATCATTTGTGGCAGCTTTGGGGTACTTTGAAGACTGCCAGCAACTTCCAATTTGTGGACAAACCAGAGCAACGCTTACTCCAATCAGCTGATGTCCTTTTTCTCCCAAGAGTCCGTCGTGTGTCCAGCAACAACCGCTCCGTCACGACAAGCAGGTTCCCCCAAACTTAAGATCTTGTCAATTTCGTTGAGGCCAGTTAAATAGTTCCAATGTATAGATTTGGAGAGCAGTGCAAAAAGAGGCAACAAGAAAGTTAAGACAAGACAAAGAAGCAAGCAGGAGAGGTAAGGGAGAGGAAAGGGGAGCGTCTGCCGTCGATGAGTGCCAGTGAGAAATCATAATTCCTGCTGTACGCAAATCTGACTACAGACTTTTTTTTACACACGTCAAGTCTTAGACACGGATTGCTTCACACATATACACATCTGCATGCGGACACACAACTCTTTAAGGGCAGAAACGCAGCAAAAAGTCAGGTGTAAAAAGACAGCCAATCAGGAATCCTGCTTCACACAAATCTGACTACAGACATTTTTTAACGCTCACATAACTCTTACACAGATTGCTTTACACATACACACATCTGCATACGGACACACAACTCTTTAACGGCAGAAACGTAGCAAAAAGTCATGTGTAAGAAAAAAAAATACAATATAGGAAATACGGACATACAGATTTTTTTTACCCTCAGACAAATCGTAATACGGACAGATAACTTAAAACATGCACACGTGACTCTGAATAGACACACACACACATTGCGATGCAGACACACATTAGTTCACAGACACGGTATTTTGATTACACACGCACATATTGAGATACGCATTTGCAAATAATTTTGCAACAATGCTTTCTATACGTGTGTGTATGTCTATTCTCAATATGTGGAAACACACCATGCATATAGATGCTTATGCACTTTCCCGCATGCATCTTGGCACGCAAGAGTAAATAATTGATAGTGTGAATGGGTGAGTGAAACTTTCCTCTCCATCAGCTGTGTTCAATATTGCATTCCATCCTGACATTGGGACATACGGTACAGTACGGTCAAGGTGATGCTTGCGTTATATACAGACACACTACCCGTCTCTTCTCTCAGCACGTATTAATCCAACGTCACCTCGTCTGCTATCTGGTACCTTAAACGCAGCAAATGGACGTGTGCATTCAGTATGCTGGTTTTGGAGTGTGTAATGATGTTTATCTCCTGTCCAGTTGCCTCATAGGAATTTCCCTGCACAGCTTTGCCTGTTAATGGCGTGCCGCTGTCTCCATCCCCACCAAGAAGGAAGAAATTACTTTCCAAAGTGAAAGTTTTCCTTGACTGCCCAAGCCTGATTGGTTGAGCGGGGCCTCATTGACGACGTGTTGGCATTCTGACTAGTCGCTATTCTCATTAAAAGGGACAATTGCTCTTTATTTGCCGAGGTAGCAGCGTTGTGCATGGGCGGTGATTATTTACAGTAAAATAACTGGCGTGAGGATAGTAGGAGTAGAGTGTTATATGGAAATATCGAGATATTCACATTTTAGTAATGGTCTCGCATCAGATTACTGTGGAAACAGATGTACAATTTTGAATAAAACCCAACATTTCTGGAAAATATATCACTCAATAAGTGATGGTCTTGTGTAGGGCTGTAGCTATCAATTTTTTAGTAATCGATTAATCCATTGATTAATTTGTCAGATTAATTGAGTAATCAGACAAAACAAGTTTTAGCCTCAGTGCGTAAGTGAGGGGAAATAGTTCAAATAAACACTTTTCTACTTGCCATAACCTTCATTACTTTCTATTTACCTTCTATTTAGCTTATTTTACCGTCTTTACCGCCCTTTACCTTTTTTTTAACCCTCTATTTACTTTTATTTGCCTTCATTTACCTTCAATTTACCTTCTTTTACCTTTTTTTTACCTACTTACCTTCTAATTACTGTCCTTTACCCTCTATTTACCGTTTTTAACCTTACATTTACTTTTATTTATTTTTGATTAATCTTATTTTACCTTGTATTTACCATCCTCTACCTTGTATTTACCTTTTTTTTTTAACCTTCTAATAATATTATTTTACCTTGTGGTTAACTTTTTTTTACCTTCTATTCCTTTGCTTTACCTTCCATGTACCTTTCTTTTACATTCTATTCTATCTTTTCTTTATCTTATTTTACCTTCATTATACCATTTACCTTCTTTTACCATATTTTACCTTATATTTAACTTGTTTTACCTTTTACCTTTTACTTACCTTCTAATTGACTTATTTATTGTCTATTTAACTTTTTACCTTTTTTTACCTTCGTTTTACATTTGACCTTTATTTACCTTATTTTACCTTTTATATACCCTTTATCTTCTATTACCTTCTATTCAACTTCTTTAACCTCCTTAATTACACTCAAACGGTTAATCGAAGCAAAATAATAGAAATTATAGCTTTTTTCTAATTGAATTAATCGATTTTGTTACCCTAGTCTTGTGTAAACTTAAGGTTGCAAAGGTGCAGCACGCCTCTCAAAATACTGTATGTATAGAGAAAATAGTTTGTTGGCATTTTTGTTTAATATTATTTATACAGTATTTCTTCCATGCAGTATGTATTTTGGAAAATTAAGAGTTTATGTAAAAAAAAAAAGATTTAGCTCTAACTTCCAATATGCTGCTTGAAAGTTATTTGTTGCAGGCTCAAATCTTTATTGTTCCTCCACACGTCACACTACAAACATTGTAGCTTTGCTAAATCGCAGATTTTCTTAATTTAATTTTTTTGACCATATTTTACAGTTTTGGCCTCAATTTTGTGTAAATTTAGGGATTTTCTTTTTTTTTTAAAGTAAGTGATCGGCCATTGCAGATTATTGTCTTTTAATGCCAATCACAAGCGCCGATCCTGTCTAGCGCTTAGCAGCTAATTGTGTGTCTCCATACACAGTGTGGAGCCGCTCCCCTAAGCTGATAATAATCACCACCATTACGGCAACAAACTGCATTTTTGACTGTCTTAAGTATCATTATCAAGTTCCGTTATCACTGGAAGACGAGGCTAAACATGCTAACGGTCAATCTGAGATATCTTTAAAGATTAAGATTAAAGATTAAAGTACCAATGATTGTCACACACACACACACTAGATGTGGTGAAATTTGTCCTCTGCATTTGTCCCATCCCCTTGGGGAGCAGTGGGCAGCAGCAGCGCCGCGCCCGGGAATCATTTTGGTGATTTAACCCCCAACTCCAACCCTTTGTTGCTGAGTGCCAAGCAGAGAGGTTATGGGTCCCATTTTTATAGTCTTTGGTATGACTCGGCTGGGATTTGAACTCCAACCTACCGATCTCAGGGCGGACACTCTAACCAATAGGCCACTGAGATGGAACACCACAAAATAAGTTCTTAGTAAAGTTTAAGAAGTGTAGATGGCAGCACATACAGCAGAAAGTAAGCAGGTATTAACAGGAAATCAACAAGTTGATTAATAAGAGTTAGAGAGAGGATAATACAACTGTTGGTGTGTCAGCATTGTCACAGTTAGTACACATGTAAGAGGACGGTCAGATCGGTCCATAAATCGGCGGTGTCTATACCAAGGGTATTATCAGTATATGATCGATACTGGAGTGATTAGGTTGATATTTTTACCTTTTTAACAATCTTTTTTTGTGTGTTCATGTTCATGTTTACAGACAAGGGGAATAAGTGGGAATGAGTCCCTGGACACAGGAGGGCAAAAAACCAAAGGATTTAAAATGAGTATTTGGTTTTTTTAGCTGTGTACTATTGACTTAACAGTACTAACTAAAGAGAATAAGAAACCAATGTAAAGATTGTGTCAATGGTGTTAAACTGACAATAGCACTCACCATAAAATAAAAATGTACACTTAATACATGTGATCGGTATCGGCCGATATCACTCATGGATGATTGGAATCGGCAGCTTAAAACCCTGATCAAGACATCTCTAGTTAAATTAAAGGGGAACTGCACTTTTTATAAAATTTTAAAGATAAAAAACTCTTGAAAGATGCGGCTAATAGAAGTCACCTTTGTAGCGTTCAAAGCCCTCTAAAACAACTTAAAAACCCTTTGACGTTTTATATACACACTGCAAGTCTATATATAATGAAGTAACAGACATGTTCATAACTATGTATTATGTACAATATTTAACGTATTTTGGTCACTTTATTCATTGCCAGAACTAAATTCCTCTGCGCATTTATTTCCGTTTCCATAGCGGCGCACTTTCGACTTCTGGCAACAAATGTGTGTTCCTACTTCCGGAAACAAAGGCGTGTATGTCTTCTAACGATGGCAGATTCAGTAACAAACGACAAAGACGACTATTTTTGGAGAAATGAGCATTCACAACCTTATCTTTTTGAATTTGAATATATGGAGGATGAACTAGGAAGAGTGAGACGTTGGAGCGGACAGAAGCCGAGAGATTGAGGTGAAAATGACTCAAAGCTGCAAAATGTGGAATTTGAAGACAAGCTATTTTGACATAAATGGAGTGCTTAACCAAATAAACAGGAAAAAAAACAGACAACTGTCCATCGAGTGAATCACACTTTGTATTGATCATGTTACACGCAGCATGTCATGCGTGTATCATGACAGACAGCATACGCTGTCTGGCTAGCTGTGTGCAAACAAAACATGAAATGTGGGCTAATACTTTACAGATACTGTAATGTGATAGTTTGTTTTTCAGTCAGTACAGATTGGTGTCTTATCGCATTGTGTTGTGCAAACTCAAACGCGATTCGTGCTGACATAGAAGCTAGCTTATCTCTTGCCGTAGTTAGCTTTTACAGCTAATACCATAGCACACCAATGTCGTACTACGCTAGAAAAAGAGTTCCTCTTAAAATAACAATGTCGCTACAGCTTGGTTATAATACAGGTTACGGAACGTAAATTAAGCATTGTTGACTTTTTTTGAATGCTTTTTTAAAGTGATTTAGGAGTAGAATTGATTGCTCCCATTAGCTGCATTGCTAGCAACCAAGAACAAGCCAATTTTTGCAAGTTAGAATGCAAAAAATAAATATCTTTAGTCTTCTTGTCTCTCATAAGGATTGTGAACAATTGGCAAAATTCCCCCCCCAAAAGTGCAGTTCCCCTTTAAGTCCTATGTAGAGATGTCCGATAATATCGGCCTGCCGATATTATCGGTCGATATATGCGTTAAAATGTAATATCGGAAATTATCGGTATCGTTTTTTTTATTATCGGTATCGTTTTTTTAAAATTATTATTTTTTATTTTTTTATTTTTTATTAAATCAACATAAAAAACACAAGATACACTTACAATTAGTGCACCAACCCAAAAAAACCTCCCTCCCCCATTTACACTCATTCACACAAAAGGGTTGTTTCTTTCTGTTATTAATATTCTGGTTCCTACATTATATATCAATATATATCAATACAGTCTGCAAGGGATACAGTCCGTAAGCACACATGATTGTGTGTGCTGCTGGTCCACTAATAGTAGTAACCTTTAACAGTTAATTTTACTAATTTTCATTCATTACTAGTTTCTATGTAACTGTTTTTATATTGTTGTACTTTCTTTTTTTATTCAAGAAAATGTTTTTAATTTATTTATCTTATTTTACAATTTTTTTTAAAAAGTACCTTATCTTCACCATACCTGGTTGTCCAAATTAGGCATAATAATGTGTTAATTCCACGACTGCATATATCGGTTGATATCGGTATCAGTTGATATCGGTATCGGTAATTAAAGAGTTGGTCAATATCGGAATATCGGATATCGGCAAAAAGCCATTATCGGACATCCCTAGTCCTATGTGATATTTGTATAACAGGCCAGTATTTGTCCTGTTTTCTATTATGTAAGCTACTGGACCCATTCAAAAATTTTAAACCTGCTCGTTTACTCCTGTCATAACTTCCTCTCACCTCAGCTGTCCTCTTTTAATGAACATTCAAAAATGTGATGAGCCGTGCAGTCTGAATATGACTCCATGGCCACCTTGTTGCTTCATTACAGTCATTCAGTCATGAAATAACATGTTCACTGCGCTCCATTGACATCTGTTGGATGCTTTTCAAGTTCCAAAATGGCCTCTCCTGTACGAGAGCACTCTCCAGTCCTCCTCACTCGCCCATTCACAGAGTGCCTCTCACTTGCACTGCGCCATGTTTTGGCCCTGATCTGTTGCCAAAATGTAAGAGTGCCCTCAAGAATGGCGTAAAAGTCCTGGCAGCTCTATAATCTTCACAGTGACAATACCAATGGATGTGTTGGTCCGCAGGGTCTGACAGGGGGTGGGAAAGAAAGGATACGACTGGAATAAAAAGGCCTGTCCTAGAGCCTGGTAGATAAAGAGTGCTGCAGGACTAATGTCTGGTCTCTCCACCATCTATCAGCCAGGTGCTCCCAGGGGGCCATCAGTGCAATCGATGGCGCTCCTGGATGCGAGGCAGATACATGAGGTCTCTCCAGTCGTGTTGCTGCTGTTGTTCTACCTTGAATACTAACGCCAATAATTGGATTGCTGCTTAGTTCATTTGTTTCACCCCCGGAAAGATAGAGCTGTCTATTACTCTGCGTTTTCTCATGCGTTCAGCTTCCAAAATGATGCAAAAGGTTGAATACAGATGCAAGTATAGATGTGAAAAGTATTCCTCCACGAGACCATTTCCGCTTTCCGGGATTCCTGCTGTACAAACAAGCACCAGTCGTCCGTGTGAGATCAAATAAATGTAGCTGGAAAACTGCTGAGTCAGTCATCCTTGGCTTTCTCAGCATCCTACTTGGATTTATGGCCTTCTGGGTTGGTGTTCCACCTGACTGAACCTCCCCGAGACACAATCCCTGCTGGCTAACTTGCACCATCGGAGATAAGTATTGATGGTCGTTCGCCTCACATTTAAAGCGCTAAGAGATGTATTGATTTATAAATTGGAACAATTTCTGCATTGCTTTAAAGGTATTGATATGTGCATTTAGAGAAGCCGGGTGTGGCTCATTTATCATAATACTGATAGATCAGTTGGCATATTTTGGCTTTCATGCCTCCTTGATATATGTATTAATAACTGGGAGCATGAGTCCGCTTCAAAGCATCTTTTAAGGGCTTTCACTAATAGACTATGATCTGTGATAGATCTATTTTTATATGAAAATGTTGACATTAAACTCTCAAAATTACTTCGGTGCCTGATAATCCGAGAACATTTTTTATTTTGATTCAATTATAGCAACAAGTGAGATAAAGTAATTGTCTTTCAGGTTGTAAAAATATAATAAATTGCATTTCGGGGGTAAGTTGGCGGGCGCGCATGACACATGCAGTCACGTCCTTCCCAAAGCCCCGATCCACCATCAAACATTCCAGGAATATTGTAGCATGTGAAAGGAAGTTCTGACTGTTACCATTTTCCAACCCTAGAGTGTGATATTGGCACCACTGCAGTTATGCAGATGCGTCTTACGCAATTCCCCGACCCACCATCAACAATCTCAAGAAGATCGGAGCATGTGGAAGGAAGTTATGACTGTTACAATTTTCCACCACATGAGGGCGATATCGTGTAGTCGTGATCAGACCCCAACCTAAAAGCTTTATAACAGTTTGAAGGAGATCTGATCATCTTGCATTAATAACAGTTTGATGGTTCAAGGCGAGGAGCAGGTTTTGCCCACAACAAATAAATACGAAAGAGTACTAGCCGATCCATCTCTTTAGGGTGTCATTGCATTTGTACCAAATCTGATAACGATCTGAATATATGGAGCTGAGTTATAAATGTTACAAATATTGTAGCAAACCCTTAGATCAAAGTTTGACGCAATGCCACGCTCACATCCTATAGCTTAGGCAAAATTCCCTCACAATTTATCATGGCCCATCTGTCTAGTATATTTTATTTTAACTGCAACCCATTTGGTCAACATACCTAGGAGGAGTTCGTTAAAATAAGACCCTTGTTTTTTCCCCCGAGATATGACTTTTATGTGTCCCCTTTATGATAGGCGTCTTAAGCGGTTTTAATGACAATATGTGAATATGGTGATGAGGGCTATTTTTTTTTAAAACTTTCAAGGGGGCGCTAGAGAAATTTTGTGTTCGGTATAGGGCTGGGCGATATGGCCTTTTATTAATATCTATATTTTTAGGCCACGTCACGATACACGATGTATATCTCGATATTTTGCCTTAGCTTTGAATGAACACTTGATGCATATAATCACAGCAGTATGATGATTCTATGTGTCTACATTAAAACATTCTTGTTCATACTGCATTAATATATGCTCATCTTAAACTTTCATGCAGAGAGGGAAATCACAACTAAGTCAATTTACCAAAACTGTATTTATTAAACAGTTATTAAGCAGTGGCACAAACATTCATGTCATTTCAAAACAGAAAGCTCCAGATTGTCAGAGACATTTTAAAACAAGCTGCTAGTGCACTTTTGTGCATGATGTCACTAAGATGACATATCAAAACAACACTAAATTAAAGTGCACTTTTTGTACAGAACGCCACTACAATAGTTTAAAACAAATAAAGTGCACTTTTGTGCATGATGTCACACAAGATATTTCAATAACTGTCAAATGAAAATTAGCTGTATGATAGGAAATCAAATAGTGTATGTCCTTCGCTATGTGGTAGGTTCCTGCAGACGTTATCTCTTCCTGTTGTTGACTATTTTTTTTCATACGGTGTTGATGTGGAAATGGTTGCTTGGGCATTTTGTTGGGTGTGGCACCGGCCACAGATGTTGACATGCAGAGTTTCAAGCACTCTTCATTCTCTAGCGGGTGACTTTTCAAATGATGCTACATTAGTAGAGCTGCTACTTTTTGTAGCAACGCTTTTGCCGCATACTTGACAAATTACGGTTGTCTGTTTAACATATTCCCGTTTGAAGCCAAACCACCGCCAGACGATGGAGCCCGTGCTGTTTTTCTGGGGAATTCATTCTTCCTTCATTTGTTACCAGATTTGCACCTTCTTTCTCTCGTATTACCACTCGCACCGCACAGCTACCATCACAGCTAACGTTACCCATGCCGCTACCTCTCTGCTCCGCGAGGGCGTATACGTATATGATGTATGTAAGAAGGTGCGCTTGTTTTACGTCTCTGTGAGAAGGAGAGACAAGAAAGAGTGAGAAGAGCCTGTATGTAGTGTAATGCCCGCAGCTAAAAGCAACTGCGTGAGAACGTATACTCCAATATCACGATATAGTCATTTTCTATATCGCACAGAGACAAACCCGCAATATATTGAGTATATTCGATATCACCCAGCCCTAGTTCGGTACGCCCAAAATATAAAGCTTTCGTCAGACCAGACACGCTTGCTAAAATTGGTGCGTTTTTGTGCATGTTAAAGGCCTTGAAAATGCAAACGACGTTGGAGAAAAATTATGCAGAGAGAAATTACTTTGCTGCTCGGGCCCTAATAAAAACTATACTATTGTTGGGATCACCCCTTTTAAAATGCAAATTCCTCCCGGGTTCTTTTGTTCCGTTGGCTTCTCTGAATAAGGCAACGAGACTAGAATTAAATATTAATAATTATATAAATGGAGTAAATACAAACAGTAGCAATACCAGCACTGGAGAGAAGACCATACCCTACAAAGTCTAGCGTCTTCTCTCAATTGTATTTCTGCTTTTGTGCTTCTGTTCTCCTTGCTACCCCTCAACTGGCGGACTTGTTTGGGGGTTGCCAATGAAACGGAAAGTTAACCAAAGCGTGTGTTTTGCACACACACACACACACACACACACACACACACACACACACACACACACACACACACACACACACACACACACACACACACACACACACACACACACACACACACACACACACACACACACACACACACACACACACACACGCACACACCAGTTCATTCTTGCTTTGTCTCGTTCCTGGCACCTCTTCTCACCATCAAAACCAAATGAGATACCATGTTTGTGTATTTGCAAAGATAAAAACATAGGGTGTACTCATTGTGTTTTGTCCTTTAAAAGAGCAAATTATACAGAGAGTGAGACTCCTTATGCATTCCACCCTCATTTAAGGTGGAAAATATTCCCCAAACACTTATTATACTATCAATAATAAAATAAAGTTAATTTAAAGATTATTTTTTGATACCAGAGACATTGTCTGTTAGGGGCAGAAGGTGCAGTGCAACTTTCATTTCCCTCCAATCTCTATCTTTTAGGGTTGTGCGGTAGACGCTATACAACATAAACAATAAAAATGTGGCCGAAGATAAGAATTTGATATCATATCGTGATAATGCATGTTGATAACACATCTTACTATAGCTGTGTCTTGCAAATCTTACAGCGACAAGCGGCTACGTCCTCAATGCAATGTATCATCCTTGCTAGCAAGCTCACGGCTACAGTCCCACCACAGTGCGAGTCAAATTACTGTAAATTCCGGACTATAAGCCTCTACTTTTTTCCCTACACTTTGAACCCTGCAGTTTACAGGACGGTGCGACTAATTTATGGATTTTCTTTGCTGACGGTCATGATTTTAAAAAAAAGAAACAGCAAATACACTGAGAATGTTTTGTTTGTGCTAGGGTGCAATCTTTTGGAGGAGTTCGCTTAGTGCAGATGCTGCAGTGTCCTTCCATTTACCGTTACTTTTGTTTTTTTCAACTGGAGTGGCGTTCAGTCTTCCAGCCATCCTTAGCGTTTCTACTTGTATGGATTCATTACTTCAAGCACCGTTTGTAAGTTTTACAAAATAACTAAAACCGTTTTTACTTACTAAACCATCCCATGTGTGATGTCTGTAGGAGTGTTTCCATGCATATTTGTACATACTATCGTAATGTAATGATGCTAACGTTGTTAGCATTAGCTATTATGCTAACACATTTACGATTGTATGTTAGTATTATTAACTTACTATGGCATTCTTTTTGTATTCTTTCAGTTTCACAAATTCCACAGTAAACTTACCAAAACGTCACCGTGGTGTTATTGAGTCTGTTTAGCTGATTAGAGAGTTAGCTTCCGCAGCAACGGGGGTCCATGACGATGACTTCTGTTTTGTTTGGTTATCATTTGCAGAATCTATCTGTGTAAACAACTAATTTTGCAACATATATATTTCCGACTTATAGTCCCGTGCGGCTAATATATAAAAACATTAGGGGTGTAACGGTACGTGTATTTGTATTGAACCGTTTCGGTACGGGGGTTCCGGTTCGGTTCGGAGGTGTACCGAACGAGTTTCCACACGGACATATTAAGTAGCGTAACGCACGTTGTGTAAACAATGCACACCGAGGAACAACACACGGCATGCTAGCAGCTAACGGGCTACGATAGACTGACCATACGTCCTCTTTCCACCGGACATGTCCTCTTTTGCGGAGCTGTCAGGGCGGAGTTTCGTAAATGCCTCAGATGTCCGGCATTTTGAGTTAGGGTTGCGTGTATTTTCAATGTACGTTCAGGGTTAAGAAGGGGTTAAAAACAAAACAAATTGTGCGCGCAGCAGCATTCGTGAGGGAGGGGCGGAGACAGAGAGAGCGAGAGAGTTATGATAAACGCGCATGCGTCGTCAGGCTCTGCTTTTTATTAATAGATTTATCAGATTACATTTTTTATTATCTAGGGGGTATCAAAAGTGTGCCCCGGAGGCCATTTGCGGCCCACAGCTAATGTTTTAAAGGCCCACGGCACATTCTAAAAATACTATTTAAAATAAACAAAAACATAACAAAAGTGAAATAAAAAAGCTTAAAGGTTAAATGTAATTTAGAAAAAGTTGCAATGTTGATTAATAAAACAAAGCTGTTTTTTTTTTTCTTTCAAACTGTCATTGCTCAAAACATAATATTGAATCAAAATCAATGTTATGAATTATTGACCTATCCAAGGTTCCGATTACTTCACATCAAATATTCTACTAAGAAAAATATTTTTGGTGGAAGATTTTGCAAATTTGGTAAATAAATAACCGAAAAATTTATATTTTGTTGTTTTCTTACTGTACCGAAAATGAACCGAACCGTGACCTCTAAACCGAGGTACGTACCGAACCGAAATTTTTGTGTACCAATACACCCCTAAAAAACATATATTAAAATTTAGTGGGTGCGACTTATATACCGGTGTAGGGAGTACGAAACATACTCCAACATTTTACACTACACACTGTAGGAAGATGTAGTATGCCATTCTAACTGCTAAGCTCGAGCTTTTGAATGTAAGCAGGAGTGGGTGGATTGATACAAATATCGACAGTAACGATTCCAAGTGTAGCATTAATATATGGTCATACTACAGTGATCATATCTATTTTTTTCACAACAATCCTTTTTTGTTGTTTTTTATATTGTTTACAAACTCCGGAAATCCGTCCCTGGACACTGGTGAGTTAGAGGGCAAAAACCAAAGGGTTTAAATTAGAGCAAATAGTAGTTTAGTTAAGTTAATTTACACTTTTGACTTTGTTTTGCTCAAAATAGTGTAAGCAATAAAAGGTAATAAAGAAATTATTTATCAAATATTTATTTAATTATTGTTACGCCGCCATTTTTTGTTTTTGTCTGATTATAAATGCTATAAAAAATTGAATAATTTAATGATCTTGAAAATGTTTAGAATCAGTATCATCATATCACAGCGTGGCGAAGTTGATAGAGTGGCTGTGCCTGCAATCGGAGTGTTGCTGGTTACTGGGGTTCAATTCCCACCCTCTACCTTCCTAGTCATGTCCGTTGTGTCCTTGGGCAAGACACTTCACCCTTTGCCTCTGATGGCTGCTGGTTAGCGCCTTGCATGGCAGCTCCCGCCATCAGTGTGTGAATGTGTGTGTGAATGGGTAAATGTGGAAATACTGTCAAAGCGCTTTGAGTACCTTGAAGGTAGAAAAGCGCTATACAAGTATAACCCATTTATCATTTATAATCATTGGTACGACCAATACTGCTCCTGTAACTAATTGGTATTGGGTCGATAACCACATTTGTTGTATTGGCCAAAACTAATGTAAAGTATCCAAACAGCAGAAGAATAAGTAGGGATGGGTACTGAATTTGGTACTTTTATAAGCACCAACCAATTTCCGTCAGTACTACTACTCATCATGAATCAATTTAAGTGGACCCCGACTTAAACAAGTTGAAAAACTTATTCGGGTGTTACCATTTAGTGGTCAATTGTACGGAATATGTACTTCACTGTGCAACCTACTAATAAAAGTCTCAATCAATCAATCAAAACCGGGTATCGAGTCACATAAACAATCAGTCAAGCAGCACTCAGGGCAAACTCAGCCAAACTCTCTAAGCAATGTTGCAGTTTTCAACACCGACAAAGCAAATATGCTTGGTAGAAAACACTCAAACATAAAGTAAGGCGTCACTCTTCCAAAATGCGCTATCTTGATCCTAATTTACATTGGATTTGTCATAGAAAGGCTACTACTAGCATTAGCGGTTTTACATGGCAATGTGCTAATTAAAACTACAACTAAGATTAATGTTACAATCAGAACTATTCATATGGTGTGTAATAAGCACAAAACTTACAGTATAATAACATTGTAAGATGCAAAATAACACATACAGCTTCCTGGAAAAAGTTACTTCCTAGTGAGAACTCATATTATAGATAGTCTATACAGTACTGCCTTCTAATGTCTTGGAATTGCAAGTGCATTGCAAATGACTCAAATGTAATAAGAAAACAAGATATAACAACTGGGCAGCACAGTTATCATAATCAGCTCATTTTTAAATGTTACATAAAAAAAATAAATGTGTATTATCAATTAACATTACTTAAAACACACAAATTCCTGCTAGCAGGAACTGGTACTCTATCGATTTAACTGTGTATCCATCCCTAAGAATAAATACTAACTTTAACAGAAGTGTAAATATAAACATGTTACAACAGTGACTATTAATAGTAAATTAGCAAGCAGATTAATAATAGTTTTGAGAAAATAATACAACCATAAATGACACTGTTACAGCATACACCAGCAGCCTTTGTAACCCATTTTCAAATGGTTATATTTTAATTTGCATACCATATATTATATTTGCATATTTATCATTATCGCAAGAGGCTGAAATATATATATTGTGATATACAAAACCTGTGAAATTGGCACGTTGTGTAAAACGTAAATAAAAACAATACAGTGATTTGCAAATCCTTTTCAACCTATATTCAATTGAATACACTGCAAAGACAAGATACTTAACGTTCGATCTGGTAAACTTTATTTGTTTTATTTTTGTTATATTAGCTCATTTGGAATTTGATGCCTGCAACATGTTTCAAAAAATCTGGCACAAGTGGCAAAAAAAGACTGATAAAGTGGAGGAATGCTCATCAAACACTTATTTGAACATTCCACAGGTGAACAGGCTAATTGGGAACAGGTGGGTGCCTTGATTGGGTATAAAAGCAGCTTCCATTAATTGCCCAGTCATTCACAAACAGGAATTGGGCCAATTTGTAAACAAATGCATGAGCAAATTGTCGAACAGTTTAAGAACAACATTTCTCAACGATCTATTGCAAGGAATTTAGGGATTTCACCATCTACGGTCCGTAATATCATCAAAAGGTTTAGAGAATCTGGAGAAATCACTGCATGTAAGTAGCAAGGCCGAAAACCAACATTGAATGCCCTTGACTTTCGATCTCTCAGGTAGTACTGCATCAAAAAACGACATCAGTGTGTAAAGGATATCACCACATGGGCTCAGGAACACTTTAGAAAAACACTGTCAGTAACTACAGTTGGTCGCTGCATCTGTAAGTGCAAGTCAAAACTCTACTATGTAAAGCGAAAGCCATTTTTTAACAACACCCAGAAACGCCGCCGGCTTCGCTGATCTAAGATGGACTGATGCAAAGTGGAAAAGTGTTCTGTGGTTTGACGAGTCCATTTGAAATAGTTTTTGGAAACTGTGGGCGTCATGTCATCCGGACCAAAGAGGAAAAGAACCATCCGGACTGTCATAGGCACAAAGTTCAAAAGCCAGCATCTGTGATGGTATGGGGGTGTATTAGTAAAGTATCTGTGAAGGCACCATTAAGGCTGAAAGGTACATACAGGTTTTGGAGCAACATATGTCGCCATCCAAGCAACGTCTTTTTAATGGACGCTCCTGCTTATTTCAGCAAGACAATGTCGAGCCACATTCTGCACGTGTTACATTAGCGTGGCTTTGTAGTAAAAGAGTGCGGGTACTAGACTGGCCTGCCTGTAGTCCAGACCTGTCTCCCATTGAAAATCTGTGGCGCATTATGAAGCGTACAATACCACAACGGAGACACCGGACTGTTGAACAACTTAAGCTGTACACCAAGCAAGAATGGTAAAGAATTCCACCTAAAAAGCTTCAAAAATTGGTCTCCTCAGTTCCCAAACGTTTACTGAGTGTTGTTAAAAGGAAAGGCCATGTAACACAGTGGTAAAATTGCCCCTGTGCCAACTTTTTTGAAATGGGTAGCTAACATTAAATTCTAAGTTAATGATTATTTGCCAAAAACATTTTTGTTTCTCTGTTTAAACATTAAATATCTTGTCTTTGCAGTGTATTCAATTGAATATAAGGTGAAACGGATTTGCAAATCATTGTATTCTGTTTTTATTTAAGATTTACACAATGTGCCAATTTCCCTGGTTTTGGGTTTTGTATATTTTAGGCCCTATGACCATCCCTACTGTACATCCATACTTTACATGTAATAGAGAAGTAATTTAATTGTAAAGTGTGACTAAAAAAAATGTTGCCTATGAGCCGTATGAACTCTGCCACATCGCTGCATCTGCATTATAAATACAAATTTAAGAATTCAAAGATTCCTCGTTTCAATTGACTGTGTAGTATGAAATATATTTTTGCACCGTTATTTTTCTGATTGCTGTTGTAGCGATCAAAGAGTAAATTAACCTAAATCAATTCTTTTTAACGTGTCTTGCTTCTGCTTAAAGCCGTTTGGGATGAATCAAGGAGAATAAATCCTCTGTGGGGAAGCCAGTGTGGCAAAACAGTGTACACGTTTCTCTAATTGGACCTCTGAGGACGCTAACACTTTGCTTTGTTGCACAATGTTCTAGAAGATCACACTAACTGACACACTGGCCTTTGAGTTTGTGTACCAGAAAGAACAGACACACTCAGGAGTACACGTGTAGCTAAAATTGCCTTTTCAACTGGCGGCCACGGGCCACATCCGGCCAGCCAAAGCTTTTCATTTGGCCCGCCGAACAACGCCCAAATAAACTTGATGAAATCATGAAAGACTAGGGTTGATCATGTATGCAGTACTGCCCCCACCCCGCAGGGGGCAACAACAGGGCATATGTGTGAAGCAGCAGTGGGGGGGAGTGAAGAAGACTACTCATTCAATCAACCCTGAAAAAAAATCCAAATAGTTTGCAAATATCTGACTTTTAGCAACGACTGGACAACAAATAAATAATGTTCTGCGCCGAGAAAGTGTTCGAGTCATTGTTTCCTGTCGGACCTTTGAAGCGACTGACACATAGATCCAGTTAAGCAGCAACAACAGTAAAAATCCCAGCGTGTAAGTTTTATCGCGAAATGAGGTCAAACATTTGTAAGTAGATATTGTGCATAAAGATATTTAGTTTCTTTTGTATTGAACTTGCTGACTTTGTGATGTCTTTTGTATTTGTGGTCGTGTAATTTGTCTATGCTGATTAAACCTTGTTTAATACATGTAGGGCTAAATTTGACCAGTGGAGGGCAACAACGCTACACCTTAGGCTTAACTGTGATAAGTCACATACATTGTGTGCAATGTTTGCTGTTGATGTTGTTTAATTTCTATACGTAAACATCTGTAGTTTATTGAGTGAATATAGTAACACTAAACCTATTTTATTTATGTAAAATACACAATGCACGTTATACTTTTGTCATGTTTTTTATGTTCACATTTTCAGTCTTACAATCCTAAATGAAGGAAGAAATGTAAAGAAATAAAACTGAGGAAGGAAAATATTTCAAAACAAGGAACATCAATCCTCAACCAAACTTCTGGAGCTTCTATTTCTTCATACTGTTAACTATGTGCAACCGCTGGAAACAAGTAGTGAGGGCAGAATAATGAGTTTATTGACAGTCCAGTGTGAAAGACTGTGTTTACTTTGCAATGAAGTAAACAGTCTCAAAGGACTATAACCTGCAGAGGCACTTTCTGAAGAAGCATCCACATTCCGATGTCTTGCCCCTGAGCCCTTGGGCTCTCGAAACTGCGGCCCTCTTCATTATGTACGGTAGTTGAATAGCCCTGACCTATACACTCACCGTTTGTAAGACAGCTACAGTGCATAGAAGCAAAGAAATAAGAATGTGAACAATAAAGTGTCAGCAGTTATGAATAGCATTAAAGGCTTTAATTGGCATTGGCCAATCACATATTTTGTGTTTGCACTGCCTGTCATTAGCATTTGCTCACCCTTTTTTTAGTTGTCACATGTGTTTGGGGGATGAAAGATATTTTCCCAGGAAAGACGTGAGCGCTGATAGATATTTGCATTATGTCGTATCACTGTGTCGAAGCAGATTTTCTGTTACGACTGTGATGCAGCAGTTTTGCGAGATCTCTGTGTGAAAGATGCATGTAGGAGAAATAGGGCTCGTCAATATGGCTGAAAACTGTATCACGATATCGGTCGATATTGATCATTGATATTTTTACGACTTATCGAAAAAAGAGGACCAGGAGAAAAATATTTTAAATGTAAACATCTGTACTTCAAATGTAACCCTTCTCTGATTATAATCCCCTCAGCTATCAAGGCATAAAGGAAATGTCAACACAAGCATAGAAAACAATTAAAAATGTAAACAAAATAGTAAAATCACATTGAACACTTAACAACTTCTTAAAATGAAAAATAAGAAAATAAGGGATATGTAAGAAATGCTTCATAAGGTGTAACAAAATAGTGCAAAATGTAAACATAGAGAAACCTAAGAAATATTTTCTGCAGGTTTAGTGACAGGAAGTAACAGCTGCGCTCTAAAGGGTGAGCGCCGCAAAGGTGGTATGGTATTACCAATCTTGGTGGGGAAGAGCGCCTTACATAATTTACAGACCATACTGGTCTGACTATGGTCCAAAAAACTGCCATACTGTTGAGGTGACTTTTCTTGTTTTATCCACAATTTCTTCGCTCCCTGCAGCACTCTTTTACTTTCTCTCCTCACTCCATGCAAAGAATTCACCACAAGAAAACAAGATGGAGCAACCAGACTTGATAGTTGATACTGTTACCTGACTGGCTGTTAGCGTGTCACTGATCAGTGATCACTTCCTGTGTTGCTCGGTTACCACAGAGCAAGTGCCTTTGTTCATGCAACCAACCTTGCTTTGCAACTTCCGGTTTCTTCCAACAGAGGAAGTCGAAGACTAGATCTAAGTGGAAGACTAGATCTGAGCAATCTAAGGCCCCGTTTACACTAGGTTATCCAGGGTAAATCACACCTAACCTTATCCGTGTCCACACACAACAATGCCACCGTTTAAAACCCCCGTCCGACCTAGTACGCATGCGTGCAAAATGCGCACGTCATAGTCTTCTCTAGTGTTGCTTTGTGTGCAAGTTCTTAAATTTAACTTATCTGAACAATATCCAGTGTTGTGGTATTTCAATTAACTGGAATCCAGTGTGCTGTGGGGCCCTATTGTAGTGAGTCATACCTGAGCCATCATAAATTAATCAAATCTTTATTAGACATGTAAACAATGTGATAAAAAACATTTAACATTAATCAATCTAGGGATGTAGATATCTGGTCAGGACACTCCTCACTCTTTTGCCTTCACCTTCATTGTTCATTCGTTTTTGGTGACTTTATATACTCTGGACCGAGACGTTGAGTCCGCGACATTCATGGCGGACAATAACTGATACAGTCTGCTTTGCCAGTCCAAATGCATTCGCCGTTTTCCTCGACGGCCAGGTAATACAAAGCACACACTATCTTTTTTATCACATCCACGGGAGTTTGCATTCTCATTGTGTGTCCTTCGACAAATGGACAAAGTTTTTCGCTAAGTAGCATCACAGCTGACCCGGCCGGACATTGGAAAGTTCTCTTGCCGTCTGAGAAGTGTTGTATCCGAAATAGCTGCAATCACTTTCTCTTAAGGTATTCATGTGTGATTTCCACAAGCGTCTGTACATGTAGAGGAAGGAGAAACACGGGCATGTCTGGATGACTCGCCTCTATATTTCCAGTGGTTAGCTCCGAGTTACGAAACCGCTTTATTATGAAGCTGGCTGTGGCGCATTCTTTGTGGCGTCACTTCCTGTGTATCTTTCTGGCGTCACTTCCTCTCCGAACTCACTTTGTAAACGATCAATGAGTCCATACAAAGCTAAGTGCCGTAGATTCAAGAAATACACGGCTGACTTATCCGTGTAAAAATTTGTCCGAGGAGGGGAACCTTAAAAGCTGGTTTAGTGTGGCTGAAACGGGGCTTAGGCTAAATAATTATTCATTTAAGGGGTTAAACGACTTAGTGTAGACATGGCCTAAGTGGAAGACTAGATCTGACCAATCTAAGTCTGAGCACGAACTGATGAAGCCTACTCAGATGAGAGGGGAAACGTCTTCTAAGACAAACCTAACAGTCCAGTTGCGATCGATTGAATGCCCTGAGATGACAATGACCTGGATGAATGAGAACATTCATGGACATACTCAAGTGATTGGTAACCAGTTGTTGCATGACAACACCCCTGGGGCTACGTATGTTTTTCATATGATACATTAGATACTGTAGATGAGTTGTGTTGGCAGTTCCCTTACTTTGATGGATTCACCCCTGCTGTTTATCTTACATCTGCAATAGTTTCAAGTGTTTCGAGATCTGGTATGGTTCCAGTGAAAGACATGAGAAGGAGACATGGAAAGGGAAGAACCAAAGGGTGCTTTCTTCAGACACTGCTGATGTCTCCAGTGGGCCTCAGGCCTTGTTCTCACTTCAATGTCCTCCCTGTAGTGCTGACAAGATGTCTGAGAGAGAGAGAGAGAGTCAAAATGGCTGGAGCTTAACTTCCCATATATGTAGTTTTTTTTGCTTCTTTACACTGCCAATTAGTGGAGACTGAATCAACAACGTTCCTTTTGGTTGCATCCACTCCATTTTGCCTCAATCAGCAATCAGTTTGACACAATAGATTAATCTTAACGATCAATTATCCGGTTATTATTCCTACAATCCCTGGTCGACACCCCTCACTGGCTCATTGACTTTAATCATGCAAATATTTGGGATCTGATCTACAGTTTGTGGCATCTGGCAAAATAAAAACTACACTGGTACCTCTAAAAGAATGTAACAGTATGACAATCTCACGGTATTAAGCCCCGGTTCGATATTATTGCGGTACATCTCCAAAAAATGGACATGTAAAAATGTTATAGTGTGTAAAATTAAGTGGTGAGAATGTTTAGGATAAACGCACTTACTGTAATTGAACTCAAACGTGATATTCTAATCATATTTTACTACAAAAAAAATATGTACATATGTATTTTTTACATATACTTTTAGTTAAGTGTCTTTAAAGGCCTACTGAAATGAATTTTTTTATTTAAACGGGATAGCAGATCCATTCTATGTGTCATACTTGATCATTTCGCGATATTGCCGTATTTTTGCTGAAAGGATTTAGTAGAGAACATTGACGATAAAGTTCGCAACTTTTGGTCGCTGATTAAAAAAAGCCTTGCCTGTACCGGAAGTAGCGTGACGTCGCAGGTTGAAAGGCTCCTCACATTTCCCCATTGTTTACACCAGCAGCGAGAGCGATTCGGACCGAGAAAGCGACGATTACCCCATTAATTTGAGCCAGGATGAAATATTTGTGGGTGAGGAACGAGAGAGTGAAGGACTAGAGTGCAGTGCAGGACGCATCTTTTTTCGCTCTGACCGTAACTTAGGTACAAGCTGGCTCATTGGAATCCACACTCTCTCCTTTTTCTATTGTGGATCACGGATTTGTCTTTTAAACCACCTCGGATACTATATCCTCTTGAAAATGAGAGTCGAGAACGCGAAATGGACATTCACAGTGACTTTTATCTCCACGACAATACATCGACGAAGCACTTTAGCTACGGAGCTAACGTGATAGCATCGTGCTTAACTGCAACTACGCCAGCTCTCATCTGCTCATCAACACCCGTGCTCACCTGCGTTCCAGCGATCGATGGCGCGACGAAGGACTTCACCCGATCATTGATGCGGTCGGCGGCCTAGAGACGGAGGAAGTCAAGGTGAGGACAGCGGCGCGCGTTGTAGCTTTCGACGACACCCCGGCCGCCATCAAAGTCGGCAAGAAACATATATTTCCCCAAAGTGACGTACGTGACATGCACATAGCGACGCGCACGTACGGGCAAGCGATCAAATGTTTGGAAGCCAAAGCTGTAGTCACGGTAGCGCGTCTGCTATCCAACTCAAAGTCCTCCTGGTTGTGTTGCTGCAGCCAGCCGCTAATACACCGGTCCCACCTACAGCTTTCTTCTTTGCAGTCTCCATTGTTAATTGAACAAATTGCAAAAGATTCACCAACGCAGATGTGCAGAATACTGTGGAATTTTGCGATGAAAACAGAGCTGTTTGTATTGGGATACAATGTGTCCCAATACTTCCGCTTCAACCATTGACGTCACGCGCAAACGTCATCATACCTAGACGTTTTCAACCGGAAGTTTCCCGGGAAATGTAAAATTGCACTTTATAAGTTAACCCGTCCGTATTGGCATGTGTTGCAATGTTAGGATTTCATCATTGATATATAAACTATCAGACTGCGTGGTCGGTAGTAGTGGGTTTCAGTAGGCCTTTAAAGTGACAATATAAAAATCCAGTGTAACAATTGCAAATCAATAATGCTGACATTACTGTCAGATTTGAAGCACTTTGGTGCACTCAGACTGGCAAAAAAATATCCAATCTGTGTCACTTGAGGGCAACAAATCTGATTTGGTGTGCAGTGTAAATGGCGCCATTGTTCTTGTAGAAGCTAACTTTTCTGCCATTGCTACTAGGACGTAGTAGATAGCTTAAGCTGCTAGTAATGTTTGTTACGACCCGCTATAAAATAAAGATGGAGCTTGAGCTGCTTCTGCTGTATTGCCTTTGTGTTAGGTTATAAATTATACATCTCACCTGTATAGTAGAAGGTTGTGGCAACAAGCAGAGGAGTTGGTTAACTTTGAAAATCCGCAGGCTAACAACTTGATACTATATGGCTCAACAAATGTAACCTGACTCTCGCCAGATCCTTGTAAAAAAAAATCATTGTATGTGATTGGATAAACCACTTGTCCGTTATCTTGAATGACGTGCTACTTCAACCACTCACATCGGAATCAACCCGTGACGCTGATGAGAGCGACGCTGGGAAATCCAAAACACAACGGCCGACGTACTGGATAACGACAGAGCGAAAAGTTTGAGAACTTTTACTGAAACAACGCAGCAATGTCAGTAGACGATCGCAAAACAGTTGCAATAGCAGAATCAATGTCAGCACACGACTCCTCGTTGCGTGCCGCCATTGTTGTTTAAATCAAACAGGCGCTTTGGCGCTACGTCACATCTATGAAATCCCGCCCGGCGATCCTGATTGGTTCATTATTTTTTGCTATCTTGAAGGAGTTTGCAATGCCCTTGAGCCCAAATGGAACGCAGCATAAAACCCAACAACATTGCTTGGAAGTGTTTTTTGATGATTACTTTGGATTTTACAGCTCAACAAGTATACAAGTGCTGCAAGATACAGCCATCCCAGTGAGAGTGGACATCGTAAGTCACGGTTTTGTTTTTATTTGAAACATTTAGCTGTAGTGCTACATGATAACGCTCCAAGGCTCTCACTACGTCTGCCATTAGTGGTAGCAAACACAGAAAGTGCTCTTTTTGTTATTAATTGAAGTAGCATTCATTGCTATGTGCTCTGTGAAATCAATGCGTCAAGGAAAGAAGTTATTGCTTAAAATGTCCAAAATACTGTAAATTTGATATTTAATCATGAATGTGCCTGTTACTTACATACTTGCAGTATGTATATAAAACATATTTTGAATGATTTTTAGAGTCCTAATAGATCATATTCACATTAACTGCATTGTTAGCCACCTATTACTAGCAGTTTGTTTTACTATTTACAACACATAGACAAGAGAAAGACGTGTTCTCTTTTGACATTGGGATTGTGGATAATAGGCAAAATAAAAATAAAAAAGTTTCCTTTCAGTAAATTTGTACACAGTTATGACACTTAGTGATGATAAAATATTACAACTTTGCCTGTGCTGTTAATGATTGTTTTATGGTGGCTAAGGATGGGTACCGAATCCGGTACTGTTTTGGCACTGACTGAATCCCGTCGGTCCTATCGATTCACATAAACTCCAACAATGCCATGTTACGGTACCTTGGTTGCGGGTGACGTCCCGCCCAGTTGCCCCTTTGCACTTCGGCACTTGGCGATCACTCCAGCAGCACTGAGTGCGGACTCAGGCAAACTACCTCTAGGTAATGTTGCAACTTTCAATGCCAACAAAGTAATTGACTCAAATGCTCCAAGAGTAAGTAAAGCGTGACTTGTGCAACTATGTGCTAGCTTGATGCTAATATACATTGGCTTTGCTATTGACATGCTACTAATTAGCATTGGCGATTTTACATGGCAATTAAAAGAGCTCTAAATTTGTTAATTTAAGTTAAAGTTAAAGCACCAATGATTGCCACACACACACTAGGTTTGGCGAAATTATTCTCTGCATTTGACCCATCACCCTTGATCCCCCCCTGGGAGGTGAGGGGAGCAGTGAGCAGCAGCGGTGGCCACGGCCGGGAATCTCTTTTGGTGATTTAACCCCCAATTCCAACCCTTGATGCTGAGTGTCAAGCAGGGAGGTAATGGGTCCCATTTGTATAGTCTTTGGTATGAAAACTACAACTAAGATGCACGTTACAATCAAGCAGCAGGTGTATGATAAGTGAGTGAGTGAGTGAATTATATTTATATAGCGCCTTTCTCTAGTGACTCAAAGCGCTTTACATAGTGAAACCCAATATCTAAGTTACATTTAAACCAGTGTGGGTGGCACTGGGAGCAGGTGGGTAAAGTGTCTTGCCCAAGGACACAACAGCAGTGACTAGGATGGCAGAAGCGGGAAACGAACCTGGAACCCTCAAGTTGCTGGCACGGCCACTCTACCAACCGAGCTATGCCGCCCCAAGTACAATACTTACAGTTTTAACACTTTTTAGGACGCAACAAAAACGCATAAACTATACACTACTGCCATGTAATGTCTTGGACTTGCAACTGTAATTGCAACTTAATGTCATACTTCAAAATTAGATAATAAATACATTTAAAAAAATAAGATATAACAACTGGACAGCAACTTATTTTTATTATAATCAGCTCATTTTGAAATGTTGCAATGAACATGCGATTTTATTATCAAAAACTATAATTTATCAATACACACAAGTACAGAAATTTGGTACTGTTGAGTACCGGTATTGATTCCCAGCTACCAGTGAAGTCAATCATTAATATAGCGTTTTTCTCTAGACACTCAAAGCACTTCACATAGTGAAACCCATTATCAACATCATTAAGCAATCTAAATCATTGTGGGTGGCACTGTGAGCAGGTGAGTTAAGTGTCTTGCCCAAAGACACAACGGCAGTGACTAGGATGGCGTAAGCGGGGATCAAACCGGGAACCCTCAAGTTGCTGGCACAGCCTCTTTATCAACTAAGCCATGCCATCCGGGTAATTGGTGCCGAATCAGTTCAAATGTGAAGGGCAACCATCCATCATGATGGCGACAGTTTGACCCTGGAACTGATTATTTCCATTTCTGTTATTAAACGGCGAAGATTGTTTTCAGAAACGGCACGAATCAGAAATGGATTCACGTGCTGAAACGGTTTGCATTCCCCCTGTGGTCTGAATGAGAAGCGATAAAGCTGGATGTCACATTAAGCTGGGATCAGGATAATAAATGAAGATGGAAAGATTCATCCCGGGTGTTAGTTTGATTAAGGGAACACGCTTTAAAATGTTATTTGATTTCACAGTAATGACACACTTTGCTGTAGGCAGAGTGGATGACCGACTCCCTTCAGTGAGCACGGAGGAAAGGAAATAATCAGCCTCCTCCCCCCGTGATGATTACTCACATTCTGCCAGGTATGGAATGTGTCTGGCTTTGAGACGGGAGGTCAGCCATGTTGTGGTGCCGGGAGCAATGAAAACTTCTCCCAATCGATTATTACCCAGGGAGCCTTTGGCCTCAATTCATATTCTTGTGCTCTTTGACTGATCGGCTTTTGGCCAGACAGCAATCAGCAACTCTTTGACCTATTTTTTTTTACATGAAAATCTATGACTATATTTTCAAAAAACATTATTGTGTATAGTTGACGGAGCGGTTTGGAGTCAACATAATATGAGAATGATGTTGTTGCCTTCAACAGGATCCAATGCAGCTGACCCAAATGAATGGAAAACATTCAGTGGATTAATAACAATAGTGGTTTTGGATGTTTAAACATATTTCCACATAATGGAAATAATGTAACATCGTACACTGTCACATAACTTTAATGACAAAATACAGTACTGTAAATTCTGGACTATAAGCCGCTATTTTATTTCCCAGTCTTCGAACACTTTGGTTTATAAAACAGTGAGGCTAATTTAGGGTGTCCTTCCATTTAGTGCTTTCAACCAGAAGTAGAAGTGCCATTCCGTCTTCAAGCCGTCCAATAGCGTTTCTATTTGTACGGATTCTTCATTCATCACTCCATGAAATGTTTTTACATTTTACAATATAACTAAAACTGTTTAGACTTACTAAACCGTCCCATGTGTGAAGTGTGTTGGAGGATTTTTTCATGCATACTTGTATGTGCTATCGTAATGTAATCAAGCGAGCGTCTTTGGCGTTAGCTAGTATGCTAACACGTTTACGAGTGTCTGTTAGTATTATTACCTTACAATGGCATTCTTTTTGTATTGTTTCAGTTTTGTAAATTCCCCAAGACGTCACCGTGAACTTATTGAGTCTGTTTAGCTGATTGGAGAGCTAGCTATGAATTACCATGAATTGATTAATGTGGACCCCGACTTAAAGGCCTACTGAAATGATTTTTTTAAATTTAAACGGGGATAGCAGATCCATTCTATGTGTCATGCTTGATCATTTCGCGATATTGCCATATTTTTGCTGAAAGGATTTAGTAGAGAACATCAACGATAAAGTTCGCAACTTTTGGTCGCTGATAAAAAAAAAGCCTTGCCTGTACCGGAAGTAGCGTGACGTCGCAGGTTGAAGGGCTCCTCACATTTCCCCATTGTTTACACCAGCAGCGAGAGCGATTCGGACCGAGAAAGCGACTATTACCCCATTAATTTGAGCGAGGATGAAAGATTTGTGGATGAGGAACGTGAGAGTGAAGGACTAGAGTGCAGTGCAGGACGCATCTTTTTTCGCTCTGACCGTAACTTAGGTAAAAGGGCTCATTGGATTCCACACTTTCTCCTTTTTCTATTGTGGATCACGGATTAGTATTTTAAACCACCTCGGATACTATATCCTCTTGAAAATGAGAGTCGAGAACGCAAAATGGACATTCACAGTGACTTTTATCTCCACGACAATACATCGGTGAAGCACTTTAGCTACGGAGCTAACGTGATAGCATCGTGCTTAAATGCAGATAGAAACAAAAGTAATAAGCCCCTGACTGGAAGGATAGACAGAAGATCTACAATACTACTATCAGGAGACACCGAACCAAACACTGGACCTGTAACTACGCGGTTAATGCTGTGCCGCCCGTCGAAGCCTAGCAATGCTGTTGCTAATGACGCCATTGAAGCTAACTTAGCTACGGGACCTCGTCAGAGCTATGATAAAAACATTAGCGCTCCACCTACGCCAGCCCTCCTCTGCTCATCAACACCCGTGCTCACCTGCGTTCCAGCGATCGACGGCGTGACGAAGGACTTCACCCGATCATCGATGCGGTCGGCGGCTAGCGTCGGATAGCGCGTCTGCTATCCAACTCAAAGTCCTCCTGGTTGTGTTGCTGCAGCCAGCCGCTAATACACCGATCCCACCTACAGCTTTCTTCTTTGCAGTCTCCATTGTTCATTAAACAAATTGCAAAAGATTCACCAACACAGATGTCCAGAATAGTTCCCCAGGAAATTTGAAATTGCACTTTATAAGTTTACCCGGCCGTATTGGCATGTGTTGCAATGTTAAGATTTCATCATTGATATTTAAACTATCAGACTGCGTGGTCGGTAGTAGTGGGTTTCAGTAGGCCTTTAAACAAGTTGAAAAAATGTATTCGGGTGTTTAGTGGTCAATTGTACGGAATATGTACTGTACTGTGCAATCTACTAAAAGTTTCAATCAATCAATCAGCTTCCGCAGCTAGTGGGTGTGGGTCCATGACGATAACTTCTGCTTTGTTTGATCAGCCGTTTTACTGCTGTGTTACAAGCACAGTTTTGAAACAATTAAGGTATGTAAATGAACATTAAAATAATCTTAATGTGTAAATAACTCATTTTGCAATGTATCTATCTGCGGCTTATAGCCTTGTGCGGCTAAAATATGGAAAAATATTTTCTTTTCCTAACATTTTGTGGGTGCAGCTTATATACCGATGCACTCTATAGAGCAGTATTTTGTTAGGTTTCAAAATACCTTACAAAGACCAAATAGTATGAAATAAGAAAAGATGTAAATCCAATTAATCCATTCCAGACACCCATACCTGGAAATATGTATTATTATTATTAGAGGTAGGAATCTTTGGGCACAATAAGATTACAATTTAAGCAGTGTTCCCCCCAGAAAATTTATAAGTTAAAGGCCTACTGAAATGAATTTTTTTTATTTAAACGGGAATAGCAGATCCATTCTATGTGTCATACTTGATCATTTCGCGATATTGCCATATTTTTGCTGAAAGGATTTAGTAGAGAAAATCGACGATAAAGTTCGCAACTTTTGCTCGCTGATAAAAAAAAGCCTTGCCTGTACCGGAAGTAGCGAGACGTCACAGGAGCTAGTATTCCTCACAATTCCCCAATGTTTACAATGGAGCGAGAGAGATTCGGACCGAGAAAGTGACGATTACCCCATTAATTTGAGCGAGGATGAAAGATTCGTAGATGAGGAACGTTACAGTGAAGGACTGGAGAGGCAGTGATGGACGTATCTTTTTTCGCTCTGACCGTAACTTAGGTACAAGCTGGCTCATTGGATTCCACACTCTCTCCTTTTTCTATTGTGGATCACGGATTTGTATTTTAAACCACCTCGGATACTATATCCTCTTGAAAATGAGAGTCGAGAACGCGAAATGGACATTTAAAGTGACTTTTATCTCCACGACAATACATCGGTGACACACTTAGCTACTGAGCTAACATGATAGCATCGTTCTCAAATGAAGATAGAAACAAAAGAAATAAACCCCTGACTGGAAGGATAGACAGAAGATCAACAATACTATTAAACCATGTACATGTAACTACACGGTTAAAAATTCTCAGCCTGGTAAGGCTTAACAATGCTGTTGCTAACGACGCTAAGGCTAATTTAGCAACTTAGCAACCGGACCTCACAGAACTATGATAAAAACATTAGCGCTCCACCTACGCCAGCTAGCCCTCATCTTCCCATCAACAGCCGTGCTCACCTGCATTCCAGCGATCGACGGCGCAACGAAGGACTTCATCCGTGGGTTTGGCGGCAAGCATCGGCTAGGCGTAGTAAGTAGTCCTTGTTGTGTTGCTGTAAGTATTGTACTTAGCCGCTAATACACCGATCGATCCCACCTACAACGTTCTTCTTTGCAGCCTCCATTGTTCATTAAACAAATTGCAAAAGATTCACCAACACAGATGTCCAGAATACTGTGGAATTTTGTCGAAGAAAACAAGAGGCTTTTCTATCGGGTCCGATGGGGTCCAACCACTTCCGTTGCTTTTGTGACGTCACACGCATAAATCATATCCAAAGGAGTTTTTGAACCGGAAGTGTGGCGGGAATTTTAAAATTGCACTTTATAAGTTAACCCGGCCGTATTGGCATGTGTTTCAATGTTAAGATTTCATCATTGATATATAAACTATCAGACTGCGTGGTCGGTAGTAGTGGGTTTCAGTTGGCCTTTAAGGTGGCGTCTCTCCAGGGGCATGGGGGCGCCGCCCGAGACAGGCCGACGGACGGGGGAGGGGGTGGGTGGGTTTAAGGAACAGTGTAATTTGGCCTGTCGCCACCATCACGTCTCCATCTCATCGCTGCCACCACAGCCTGGGGGGCAATAGACTACAGACTGTGGTGAAGTAGGCCGGCTTCGTCGCGTGAAGAAGCCTCCAACTTTTGGTTGTGTTTTCCACTGCGTATGCTGAATGGCAATATACGATATATATCTCGATATTTTTGCTGTATAGTAAAAACAAAACAGTTCTAGTTACCTGAGATACTAAGTATGTCATTGTTTTGACTTAGTAAATATTTACTTACTAAGACAAAATAATGACTAAGTCAAATTAATGACTTACTGTAAATAAGCTTTTGCAATAAGCGTTTGGAAAAAAAGAGTTAAAAGTGGGGCCACATGCTGACATATGCTCAACTCATCATGCTTAATTTATTACAGCATTTGGGAAGCCTGTAGTTGATTTTTATTATGTAAATGTTATATTTTTATCAACATGTGATAGCAGGGACCTTGCCATTCAAAACTAGGCTGCTACATTACTAATGATTAATGTAACTATAGCTGAAAAAATAGTACAATAGCAATAGGAGAGACTATTCATCCCTGAACACCATGGAGTTCATGTAGGCTTTATGATGCTGTTACATTATTATATCAACTATCAGAGACAGAAACTCTTCATTTAACATAATGTCCTTTTTTGCTGCTTCAACACAGCTCAATCAACACAGAAAAAGGTAAAGTGAAATAATTTTGTTGTTGTAGGTCAATATTGCTTGTCTTTCTCTGACAAACAGGGCTTTGCTGTCCGTAACACACACACACACACACGCACGCACGCACACACACACATGCACACACACCGCAAATTGGGCTAACGTTACGCTAAAAGCTAATTAGCCTTCACTTCAAGGACTGCGAGCGAGCTGAGCTGCCGCTTATATTTCTAGAACGTTAACGAGCTCATAGTGATGTTACTAGTAGTTGACTTGGAAGTGTTTATTATAATTTGGGGAGAGTCCGCTGCCTTATGCTCACCTGCTAAACAACTTTCTGCTTACTCCACCGTCTGTCCTCTCTGCCTGCCTGAGCACTGACTACATGCGCTCTGAATACGCACTGCTGATTGGCTGTTAATGCTGTGCGTGTAACCAATCAGATGGTTCTGTGGGTGGGACAATGCTGGGTGCTGCAGAGACGTACTGACAGAGGCAGAACTAAGCGTAGCAGCTTGTTAAGACATTAGTTTAGGCGGTGGCTCTTTGTTGTTAAGGCGGCTGCCTTTGCAACAAAGCGCTGCGGGAAACCGTATTAACGATTATGATTGGATTATAAATCTATCATATTTATTATGTACTGTAAATCTGTTCATCAGATAGGGGCATCTACATGGGCGTACTTGCGTACGTGCATATATATCTGTATATATGTGTATGTGTATACGTGTATGTATAAATGTACGTATACGTGTATGCGTACGTACGTATACGTGTATGCGTACGTACGTATACGTGTATACGTACGTACGTATACGTGTATGCGTACGTACGTGTACGTGTATGTGTACGTACAGTACAGGCCAAAAGTTTGGACACACCTCATTTCATTGCGCTTTATTTTCATGACTATTAACATTGTAGATTGTCACTGAAGTCATCAAAACTATGACACCTGTGAAGTGAAAACCCTGTCAGGTGACTACCTCTTGAAGCTCATCGAGAGTGTGCAAAACAGTAATCTTAGCAAAGGGTGGCTATTTTGAAGAAACTACAATATAAAACATGTTTTCAGTTATTTCACCTTTTTTTGTTAAGTACATAACTCCACATGTGTTCATTCATAGTTTGTTATGCCTTCAGTGACAATCTACAATGTAAATAGTCATGCAAATAAAGAAAATGCAATGAATGAGGAGAAGGTGTGTCCAAACTTTTGGCCTGTACTGTACGTATATGCATACATGTATACGTACGTACGCATACGTACGTAAACCTGTATGCGTCATTCTTGTAGCTGCCTTGCAAGGTTGGTCCTAAACAGCCTGTCGTAAAGTTAGGCCTCATTAAATGGGTAAAAGTGAGTAAGTCATGCATTGTTTGGCTGTATGACAGCAGAGAGACAACAATGATGGATGGCCAAGATCATTGAGGAAAATGCTGTGCTGAGTTTAAGTAGACAGTAAAAACCTGGGAAGGCAGAACATGACCTGTTTCACTCCGCTACTCAGCCTTATGTTTGGGTTGCAAAAATTCATTATTGCTTACACTTACCACTCAATGAAATCATTTATCACCTGTTTAATATTTCTAATCTTTATGTAACTGTCATATATTTTAGGGCACGATAAAATCTGTACACATACAATTTTTTGCCTAATACTCACAACCTCTATGTGAATCAAGAACACGTCTTTCTCTTTGTTGTGTATTAGAAATGATAAAATACGACTCATAGAGCCCTCTAAAAACCGCCAACGATACTCCATCTACAAGCCGTGACCTGTATAATAACTGTTAGTGATATTGTTATTGTAAGTGCTAACGCAGAGGAACTACTTTTAGTAACACGGCGCATTGATCACAGAGCGGCAACTACCTTATGCAGCTATTGACATACTGAGCATCTGCTGTTGCGTCGCCTCTAAATTGGTAGAAGTTAATTGTAGATTATAAATCATACCTCACACTTATATAGGAGCAGGTTTTTGTCGGAAACTGCAAAGTTGGTCAACTTTGACATTCAATTTAGACCTTTTTTTTTTTACCTGAGGATTATGATGAATTCCACGTCTAAACAGGGAGCTTAAGTCATGTGCTGAAAGATATAAAGATCCCAGTGAGAACAGACGTTGTACAGTAAGAGATTGTGTTTTTGTGTTAGTTTAAATCTTAGCAACACTGCTACATAGTGCTTAATGTTTCTCTAAAGCTGGATCACGAAGCTGCTAAAACTTGTAGCTCACCCTCCTTATGATTAGGCTCAAAAATATAAGGTTCTGGATCATCATTTGTCCAAAAGTAGTCGTAGGCTCTCATGAAGTCAGCATGATTAGTCACGTTGTTGTTGAAGGAAATAGCGACAGTTGTGATGTGCTTTGTAAAATAAATGCGCTACCGTATGATTTTAAAACGGGGAACATACGTAAATATTACATATTATGAATGTGCCTGTTACAACATTACATATATACTTGCTGCAATGGATCCTATTCACATTACTTGCACTGTTAGCCACCTCCTGCTAGCATTTATTTATGATTTAGAATGCATTAGGAAAAAAAGGAAAGACGTGTGCTTATCTTACATAAGGATTGTGAATGATAGGCAACATTCCAACAAAAAGTGCATCCATCCATCCATCCATTTTCTACCGCTTTTTCCTTACGGGGTCACGGGGGGTGCTGGAGCCTATCCCAGCTGCATTCGGGTGGAATTCGGGCTACACCCTGGACAAGTTGCCACCTCATCACAGGGCCAACACAGATAGACAGACAACATTCACACTCACATTCACACACTAGGGCCAATTTAGTGTTGCCAATCAACCTATTCCCAGGTGCATAAAAAGGGCAGTTCCCCTTTAAATCACATGTTCCTCCTCTCTACTGAACATGTCCTGAATATTTCCTGGCAGTTTATGATTTTTTTAGCTTTGAACTGTGCCGTTTGATATTTGGGAAGCTAATGTAGGGCTCAGATTAAAACACTGCCATGGAAAGAAAAAAACAGCCCACCTAAGCAGTTGGCACCCAAGCAATTTAATGCTTGGGCCCTGGGTCATTCTTTGATTGGTTGTAGCTGTGTGTATTTAGTTTCAGTGGCATAGACTTACTCAGCGGTCAGGAGTGGTGACGGACGGGCCTCACAAATTTGTCTGGGATGATCTCGCCTGGCTTGTCAGACAGGGACGAACTGGCAGTGGAGCGTGGACAAGCCATCCTGTTGTCATTACACTTTCATTAACAGTCACACCCCCCCATGCTGCCGCCGGGCGCACTGGGCCGAAACCAGTAAGACTTACCGCGACTGTCGGTGAGGTTTCGCATATGACCTTCACGCATAAAGCTGTATTTGCTGCAGGAAGACCATTCGCCATCTTCTCCTCTCCTCTGTGAGTCATTACGCCCACTCTGGTTGAATGCTAATTCATTTGCTGTGTGCTGGGGTCTGACATTGTGTGCCATAAAGTGTTTTACAGAAATCAGTTTTTTATTAGACTTTGACCTTTTATGGTTGATATAGTAATGATATCAGCCCCTGGCGTATAAGGCTAATTTTCCACATTAGATTTTTCAATTGAAGGTGGCATTACCATCTTGCAATAATATTGTGAAACAGTCAGGGTCGTTTGCATACGCATATATGCAAACGACTCTATTTGCCTCCCAGGGAAAATCATTTGTATTATAGGATCAAACCTGAGTTAATACACACTGACAACAACAATTTGACTGTTAATATATTGGTTATAGTTTGTGAAAATGATGTATGATTAGGAATGGGTACCCTTCGCATTCGAACCGATACGGTAAAAATTCCCGGTACCTGGAAATCGATACCAATTTCCGGTACTTTTTTTGGCGATGTTTTTGATGATAAAACCAACGTTTTTATTGCAACATTTAAAAATGAGCTGATTACGATAACTGCTGTTGGGTTGTTATATCTTGTTTTATTGTAACATTCCTGAGTCTCGATGACAGTTGCAAGTCCAAGACGTTAGATGGCAGTAGTGTTTAGTTTGTGGTGTGTTGGTTAGTCAGTTTAGTCTTTGCTCTCTAGTCTTTTGTTGCGCCCTTACGTGTTAATACTGTAAGTATTGTACTTATTACGCACCACCTCTTTGATTGTAACAAGCATATTAGTTGTAGTTTTTATGACTGAATTTGGTGGTGTTGAAATTGCCATGTAAAATCGCTAATGCTAATCATAGCATAGCAATAGCAAAGCCCATGTACTGTATATTAGCATCAAGCTAGCGCATTTTTTTGGGGAAAAGTGGAGCGTTACTTTACTAGCGTTGGAGCATTTTTTTCAGTCAATTGCTTTGTCGGCATTGATAATTGCAACATTACCAAGATGTAATTTGGCTGCGTCCGCTCTCAGTGATCGCCAAGTCATCAACTGGGCGTGACGTCAAAGCATTGCATTAGGACAGGCAAGATTCAGTCGGTGCCAAAAATATACCAAATTTGGTACCCATCCCTATGTATGATCCCCTCTATAGTAGCAGAACACATGCTAAATTGCTAATGCTAACATAACCTTATACGCTACATCTTGATTTTGCTACATCGATTCGTTTTTATTGGTGCCCTCATGAATATAATGTGCCTTTTTGTAATAAATGATAAAACTTTAAATACAATAAAGTATTTCCAATTGAATTTTAGTGTAATAGATACCGTATTTTTCGGACTATAAGTCGCTCCGGAGAATAAGTCGCACCGGCCGAAAATGCATAATAAAGAAGGAAAAAAACATAAGTCGCACTGGAGTATAAGTCGCATTTTCAGGGGAAATTTATTTGATAAAACCCAACACCAAGAATAGACAATTGAAAGGCAATTTAAAATAAATAAAGAATAGTGAACAACAGGCTTAATAAGTGTACGTTATATGAGGCATAAATAACCAACTGAGAACGTGCCTGGTATGTTAACGTAACATATTATGGTAAGAGTCATTCAAATAACTATAACCTATAGAACATGCTACACGTTCACCAAACAATCTGTCACTCCTAATCGCTAAATCCGATGAAATCTTATACGTCTAGTCTCTTACGTGAATGAGCTAAATAATATTATTTGATATTTTACGGTAATGTGTTAATAATTTCACACATAAGTCACTCCTGAGTATAAGTCGCACCCCCGGCCAAACTATGAAAAAAACTGCGACTTATAGTCCGAAAAATACGGTAGTTACAAAAGAACTGGTTTAAAATCATCTCTTAGCTGTTAAAGATAAATGTTGTCGTTTAAATAAAAGCGCCACTACAAAAAATATTTATTTTTGTCTATTTACAAAATACCCAACTTGCTTCAAGCACTTTGGCAAGTCACATGTTCTTGACTTTTTAAGTAATTCAGATGCATTGCTTTAAATCAGCATAGTGTGAAAAATATGTCTTGTTTGTCAAATGTAAGTATTTTTAGCTTGATTTACAGTAAGTGTTGTCAGGGAGACTCCCACGTATTAGCTTCTTTATTCATGCTTGAACAATACAGAAGCTTCCAGCCAGGTGACAGCGGTGCTAAAATGAATCAACAAGCTGACCAAGAAATATGACAAACTTATATTTACTGTGAATACAGTAGGTACTGAAGATATACAGTGCCGTCAAACGATAACATTTTTGTATAAGTTTATCAGAGATTACACATTTGAATGTTGGTTAATCGCAGTACGTTACTTGCTTGCATTAAATTGACCAAAAATATGTACACGGATTAAATGTTATTTTCAGAATGTCGTACAAAAAAAAAGTTAAGGGTTTTATTTGCGTACACATCATTTATTTGCACAAAACACGGTAAAATCTTTATCTAAAGTCTCGTCATTGTGTATTTTGCAGCTAAATTTACTAGTGAGCACACGAGTCCAAATCTCAGTGTTTCCCACACATTCATTTATTTGTGGCTGAGGTATGTGGGCTTGTATTAAGCCTCAGGGAGTTGAACGCCCCTGCCTTACATAGTTCCGGGTCACCCTTGGGCAAGGTGTAGCACCCGAATGCCCCCCCCATCAGGGTTACGATACCCCCCATGAACTATACTAAAAGAGGATGCGTTACCCGGCCCGGAGGAAGCCCGGGGCCCTCCTCCGGAGCTAGGCCCGGAGGTAGGGCTCGTCAGCGAGCGCCTGGTGGCCGGGCTTGCCACGGAGCCCGGCCGGGCACAGCCCGAAGAAGCTACGTGGACACACCATCTTCTCTGCCACGTGGGCCCACCACCCGCGGTCGGAACCAGTGGGGTCGGGTGCGCTGCCAAGTGGATGGCGGTGAAAGTGGAGGCTCCGGACGGACCAATTCGGGGCAGCAGAGGCTGACTTTCGGGACGTGGAACGTCTCTACGCTGGTGGGGAAGGAGCCTGAGCTGGTGCGAGAGGTGGAGCGCTACCGGTTGGATCTGGTGGGGCTTACCTCTACGCATAGCAAGGGCTCTGAAACCACACTCCTGGACAAGGGATGGACCTTGTTCACTTCTGGAGTTGCTCAGGGTGTGAGGGCACAGGCGGGTGTGGGGATACTCACGAGTCCCCGGCTGAGTGCCTGTACGTTGGAGTTCACCCCAGTGGACAAGAGGGTCGCCTCCCTTCGCCTTAGGGTTGGAGGGGGGAAAACTCTGACTGTTGTTTGTGCATACGCACCAAACAGGAGTTCAGAGTATTCAGCCTTCTTGGATACCTTGCATGGGGTCCTGTATGGGGCGCCGGTAGGGGATTCCATAGTCTTGCTGGGGGACTTCAACGCGCACGTGGGCAATGACAGTGATACTTGGACTGGCGTGATTGGGAGGAACGGTCTCCCTGATCTGAACCTGAGTGGTGGATTGTTACTGGACTTCTGTGCTAGTCACGGACTTGCGATAACAAACACCATGTTCAAGCATAAGGATGCTCATAGGTGTACCTGGTACCAGAGCACCCTAGGCCAAAGATCAATGATCGATTTTGTAATCGTATCAGCTGATCTGAGGCCGTATGTTTTGGACACTCGGGTGAAGAGAGGGGCTGAACTGTCAACTGATCACCATCTGGTGGTGAGTTGGGTTAGATGGCGGGGGAAACCTCTGGACAGACCTGGCAAACCCAAGCGTGTAGTGCGGGTGAACTGGGAACGTTTGGAGGAGTCCTCTGTCCGGAAGGACTTCAACTCCCACCTCCGGCGGGACTTCTCTGCCATCCCTGTGGAGGTTGGGGACATTGAACAGGAATGGGCAATGTTCAAAGCCTCTATTGCTAAAGCTGCAGATGCGAGCTGTGGCCAGAAGGTCTTAGGTGCCTCAAGGGGCGGTAACCCTCGAACACCCTGGTGGACAGTGGTGGTCAGGGAAGCCGTCCGACTGAAGAAGGAGTCCTACCGGGGTATGTTATCCCAGGGGACTCCGGAGGCAGTTGCAAGGTACCGACGGGCCCGAAGGGCAGCGGCCGTGGCTGTGGACGAGGCTAAGCAGAGGGTGTGGGAGCAGTTCGGGGAATCCATGGAGAAGGACTATCGGGCGGCACCAAAGCTGTTCTGGAAGACCATACGGCACCTCAGGAGGGGGAAGCAGGGAACCATCCAAGCTGTGTACGGCAAGGATGGGACTTTGCTGACTTCAAGTGAGGAAGTCGTGGGGCGTTGGAAAGAGCACTTTGAGGAACTCCTGAACCCAACTACATCAGACACACCCTCCCTGATAGGAGCAGGGCCTGAGGATGATGGGGGATCGACGTCGATCTCTCGGAGTGAAGTCACTGAGGTAGTTAGACAACTCCACGGTGGCAAAGCTCCGGGGGTTGACGAGATCCGTCCAGAAATGCTGAAGGCTCTGGGTGTTGATGGGCTGTCTTGGTTGATACGCCTTTTCAACATTGCGTGGAAGTCTGGGACAGTGCCGAGGGAGTGGCAGACTGGGGTGGTGGTTCCCCTTTTCAAAAAGGGGGACCAGAGGGTGTGTGCTAATTACAGGGGTATCACACTACTCAGCCTCCCTGGGAAAGTTTACGCCAAGGTACTGGAAAGGAGGGTCCGGCCGATAGTCGAACCTCAGATTCAAGAGGAGCAATGTGGATTCCGTCCTGGTCGTGGAACAACTGACCAACTCTTTACGCTTGCGGGAATCCTGGAGAGGGCCTGGGAGTATGCCTATCCAGTCTACATGTGTTTTGTGGATTTGGAGAAGGCGTATGACCACGTCCCTCGGGAGATCTTGTGGGAGGTGCTGAGGGAGTACGGAGTGAGGGGAACCCTGCTGAGGGCCATCCAATCTCTGTACAACCAAAGCGAGAGTTGTGTCCGGGTGCTTGGATGTAAGTCGGATCCGTTTCCAGTGGGGGTTGGTCTCCGCCAGGGCTGCGCTCTGTCACCTATCCTGTTTGTGATTTTCATGGACAGGATTTCTAGGCGGAGTCGTGGCCATGGCGGAGAGGGTATACGTCTCGGGGGGCTAAAGGTTGCATCACTGCTGTTTGCAGATGATGTGGTCCTGATGGCACCTTCGGTTCGTGACCTTCAGCTCTCACTGGATCGGTTCGCAGCCGAGTGTTCAGCGGCTGGAATGAGGATCAGCATCTCCAAATCTGAGGCCATGGTTCTCAGCAGGAAACCGATGGTTTGTACAGTCCGGGTAGGGGACAGGACTCTGTCCCAGGTGGAGGAGTTTAAGTATCTCGGGGTCTTGTTCACGAGTGAGGGAAAGATGGAGAAGGAAATCAGCCGGAGAATCGGAGCAGCTGGGGCAGTATTGCAGTCTCTCTGCCGCACTGTTGTGACGAAACGGGAGCTGAGCCAGAAGGCAAAGCTCTCGGTCTACCGAGCTATCTACATTCCTACTCTCACCTATGGTCATGAAGTGTGGGTAATGACCGAAAGAATAAGATCGCGGCTACAAGCGGCCGAAATGAGTTTCCTCAGAAGGGTGGCTGGCATCTCCCTTAGAGATAGGGTGAGAAGTGCAGTCACCCGAGAGAGACTCGGAGTAGAGCCGCTGCTCCTTCGCTTGGAAAGGAGCCAGCTTAGGTGGTTCGGGCATCTCGTGCGGATGCCTCACGAGCGTCTCCCTAGGGAGGTCCTCGTTGCACGTCCCACTGGGAGGAGGCCCCGCGGCAGGCCAAGGACCAGATGGGGGGATTACATCTCCTCTCTGGCCTGGGAACGCTTCGGAATTCCCCAGGAGGAAGTCGCAAATGTTGCTCTGGAGAGGGAAGTCTGGGGGTCTTTGCTGGAGCTGCTGTCCCCGCGACCCGATTCCGGATAAGCGGTTGAAGATGGATGGATGGATGGCCCGCCACGAAAGAATTAAGGCCGCTACAAATTTTGTAATTTTTTTTTGTATTTTTTTTTGTATTTTTTTAATTTTTGTCCTGTCCAGCTTCTCAGGCAAATCATATAGTTGATGTAGATGCCCCTATCGGCTGTTCAGATTTACTTTACAAAAGAGAAGAGTAGGATCAAGATTTTTGGAGCTCTTTGTTCAGTGGATCAGATGTTTGATGAAGCTTTGTGTCTATCTACCACCACTACTGTTTTCTGTTTATTTGTTACTGACTGTGGCAGGACACCTCTGCCTCTGTTTCACTTTATGTTGCTGGTAAATAATATGGTTGTAGTAGTAGGCTAAAGTTAAATTATTTAGTATGCACTAATTAAAGGGGCAGAGCTTTAAGAGACATTTTCGCTTTTATATTTTTATAAGACATAATTTTTGTAAGAACCACAATTAATAAATATATTTCAGTGAATAACTTATTGTTCAAATCTGTATATAAATATGTACATAAAGTGTTGTAATTATATTGTAAAATGGATGAATGGATGGATGGACGTTTAAAACAAAACTGTTATTATTAATTAGTAAGTATACATTTTTTGAGCCTTTTCAGAGAAAATCATATCATTGTAGTAAATGTGTGCAAATTACTCGATGATGTCATGGTGGCCACGACCATAGCCACACAGGTATCTTGGCAGTTTATGGGAAACACTGAATCTCCTCACTAATTTTTTCACCGGAGGTAAGCATTGATCTGATCCCTGACCGCCTTTCAAGTAACCATATGTGGTCAAAGTCAAAATAAATGGTGTGATTATTATTAATCAATTACATAAATGATTAATGCGATCAGTTAACTTTGACAGCCCTAATAGAAATATAATTAAGTCTTTCCCAGAGATGAACAATTTATTTGTGTCGGCAAGGGCGTGGCTAGCAGGGCGTGGCCTTGTCAATATGACGTCATGGCTATGACACAAGCATCTTTTTAGAGAATTGTATACATATAAAGACAAACCTGTGTAATTATTGTTTAGCTGTATTTTTCAACTGTATTACTACAATGTAACAATAGGAATGGGTACTGAATACGGTACTTTTTTTGGCATCGACCGAATACCGATTCATGTAGAATTAAACTATGCCTTGGTACAGTATCTGGGTTGCGCGTGACGTCACGCCAAGTTGACGCACTTCGGCCCTTGGCAATCACTCTAGCGGACTTAGCCAAACTACCTCTAGGTAATGTTGCAATTTTCAGTGCCAACAATGAAATTGACCAAAGAAAATTGTATTTAAAGTAAGTCTCCACTTTTCCAAAAACAAAAAAACCACACTCTACACCAGGGCTATTTAACTGGTGACTTGGTGGCCGCTATGTTGTCATTTCCTGGCCGGATTTGGGTTCAGTTCAAAACTTGGGAGACAAATATTCTTGCAGCAAATACCTAAAAGCACTAAAGTGCTCTTGTTGGACCAGTGTTAACACATTGGAAAATCCTTGCATTGACATTTTAACCTTGCTAGCAAACAGAACACTGTGCTTCAAACTTGTGACTTACATAACTGAGGAGTTCCTTAAGGAACCCCTTTATGTCCTACAATATAATAAGATGTACTTCAGATGCAGTCAAAACTAGAAATAATTTGTTTAACTTCCTTTTTTATACAAGTGGTTTTCCTCAAGGTTCCACTTTAGGTCCTATCTTTTTCATCATTTGTGCTCGTCAACTTGTGGCGCACAGGTCAAAAAACTTGTGTGACTCACATTTTTACAGCATATTCTGAAAAGGCTGTCATAGAGGTTGTCCTGACTAGGTTGTTTTTTTTGCAAAAAGTCATTAAAAACAACGGATTGCTCTTGTAAATTCACCAAAATCATATACATACAAAATAAGACTGATGGTGAAGGGACAAGTCCGGCCCTAGGGTCCCTAGTTTTCTAAAAATGTGGCCCCCGAAACAATTTAGTTGAACATCCCTGCTATACACTACTGCCATCTAACGTCTTGGACTTGCAACTGTAATTGCTACTTAATGTCATTAACAGCAAATGAGACAATATAACAAGATATATAAATAGATCATAATCAGCTGTTTTTAAATGTTGCAATAAATTGAGATTGTATTGTCAAAACCAATTATTTGTTAACACAAAAGTACCAAAAATTGGTACCATTGAATACCATTATCGATTCCCAGGTTTTTGGTACCATATCGGTTCAAATGTGAACGGTACCCATCCGTAAATGTAACACAGATTGCACTATGCACACCCCTGGTTTATTTACATATATTATTCTGACCTCTCTGAATTTTGGAATTTATTTTGGCAGATATATAAGCAGTCTTTTGAATTAGAGACAAAAAACTTAAAATTTGAGGTTGGTTATTTATAGTCTCCACAATGAAGTTACTGTAAAACTAAGCACAGAAAAAAGTTTAGTAATATTAGGGTTGTCCCCCCAAATTTTTTTTTAGATAAATTCCACTTCTTATTTGTAATGATTCTTCATCGATTAAAAAAAAATATATATATATATATATTTTAATCTGTCCTGTGCAGCCACTTAACCAAACAATATTGTTGATGTAGATTATTATATCTGCTGTACAGATTTACTTTAGAAAAGAGAAGTGTTGCATACTTCTCTTGTTGCCTTATTTGTATTTGACTGTATTAAATGTTTGGTAATCAATTTACTAAACAAAACCAGTTTTCTTTTAGGTTAAAATTGATCTAAACTGTTTTATCCATTTTATGGAGGAATATAGTTCATCGTAGAACTGGCACCCAATGTTATTAAAAAAGTATTGACTTTGAATCAAGAATTGTTCCTGAATCGAATCGAATTGTGTGGTGGCCAAATATTGACAACCCTAATTAATATACTCATGGAGTGTTAAATTAACAATAAGGTTTGTTATAAACTTAAAAAGGCAATTCAACCAGACATGATAAATGTTCACTCTTATGCTGCGAGTTTAATGCCAACATACAATGGACGAGCCCATTGACAGGCTAACAGAATAGCATCACAATCAGTTTAAAAATATACAATCGTTTAAAAAATTAGACTTTAACGCAATTAAATTGCCATAAAACTCAAATTAATTTCTATCTACAGACATATGGTCACCAAACTCTGTGGAAACAAACATTGACCATTAACTTTGTACCACTAGGCCAGTCTGAGACACTGCTTAAAGTAGAATTTACTTTTTATTTGGCGCAAGTTGTAGTCAACAAAAAGCTTGACACATTCAGATAAATAAACTCAGTAGTTTTTCAAGGGGGAAATAATTGAGAACCACTCGTTTGGTATATTTAATTTTTAAATTCAGAGTTTTGCAGCGTGGGATCAGACTGTCACAGTTCTGCAAGCAGGTTCTTTTACTCAGTCTGTCATCTTGACTTTCTCATCTAGGTGTGATTGCCACTTTTACGGCACAAAAGGACATGCAATCAGTGTGCTTCTGCACTCTATTGTGAAGGAGCCTGACAAGATGCAAATAGGGAGAAAAAAAATCTAGCTAAACCAGCAGTTGCAAATTGAAGTGAAACAATGCTGATGTTATATAACTATGAAAAATGTGTGCTGTTATAGAACGCCTGACAAATGAGGTCTTCTCAGCGTTCTGTAACTTTACACATAGGCCCCCAAAAAATGACTTTTGTGACAAAGTGATATGCTGAGTTAGCAAGTTACACAATAGTACAGAATACTATTATAAAAAAAACCAGAAAGAGGTCAAGTGTTCCAAAACTCAATAAACAGGTGCACTGTTTGCCAACATTGTTAAAGTGCGTGTAGCGTCTGTTAGATGTCTATGTCTGAGCAGTCATCTCGCCCCCCGGAGGCCCGCGCTGACATTTTCTCCCAGCAGGATGTATAAAAGTACCTGCCTTCCAAAACAAGCCACAGTGGTCATGCCCACAAACAGATCCTCGTGACGGCCAAGGATGATTGTCATCGTGTGGAAGTTAGGAATGCAAACGTGATCCCTTTTGCTCTGTGGTCTAATGTTCACTCTTGTATCCAACCAAAACATCCAAAATTAAGGACAATTCTGACAATAAAGTTGTGATTTTATATCAATAGTATTCAAATACTAAAAGGAGAATGAGAATAAGCATTGTTTTCCATCCATCCATTTTCTACCGCTTATTCCCTGGCCCTAGTGTGTGAATGTGAGTGTGAATATTGTTTGTCTATCTGTGTTGGCCCTGTGATGAGGTGGCGACTTGTCCAGGGTGTACCCCGCCTTCCGCCCGATTGTAGCTGAGATAGGCTCCAGTGCCCCCCGCGACCCCGAAGCATTGTTTTAATAAGTAAAAATGTTTACAAAACAGAGAAGATTGTACTAGTACGAAAAGAAAACACTTTAGATGAGGATAACCTTTGAGAGGAAATTTGACTAAATTAATAGAAGAACATTTAATGAGGAAGTGGTAAATTATACATTTTACAGGAAATAAACAAAAAAAAATACAAGAATATAAAGTATTAATATTAGGATAAATAATTGTAATTGTATGAGAAAAAAAGTAATAGTATTGTAAGAATGCAATTTATTTATTTACATGGGAAAAAAACAAGAATAAAATAGTACAGAGTACTAAAATATTATATAAACATGTTTAAAGAAAAATACAGCGTAGAGTACAGAGATTACATTTTAGTACAGAATTCTGAAAATTAAAATCATAATTTCAAAATAATAAATATTTCATAAGATTACAATGTTAATATAAGATTTTTTTTTTTATGACAAAGTGTTAATCTGCAGGAGTAAAATTGTAGATTTTGGATTAAAAATACTCATTTACAAGAATAAAGTACCCATGTTAAGATACAAACGTGAAATGTTATGAAAAAGTTGTAATATTGCAAAAGTAAAGCTTTAGTATTTTAGGAATACATTTGTATTTTCACAAGAATAGTTAAAATACACGTTGGGAAGACTATGTCTCCCGGCTGGCCTTGGAACGCCTCGGGATCCCCCGGGAAGAGCTGGACGAAGTGGCTGGGGAGAGGGAAGTCTGGGCTTCCCTGCTTAGGCTGCTGCCCCCGCGACCCGACCTCGGATCAGCGGAAGAAGATGAATGGATGGATAGTTAAAATAATGAGAATAAAGCTGTAATTTAAGATGGTGGGCAATTTTAGAAAAAGTTATATTATGAAAGTGTATGAAAGAATAACATTTTAATTATGGGACAAGGTTATAATTTTACAAAAATACTATTCAAATATTATTAATTTCAAATTAACATACAAGGAAATCTGACAATAATTAGCCAAGAATAAAGTGTTACTCATAAAAAATAAATTATATTGTTAAGAATTAATATTGCAAATTTTACAAGAAAAAAAAAACCCGATATAAAGTAGTAATATTGTTAACATAATTTTAAAGGAAAAATACAGTTTAGAGTACAGAGACTACATTTAAGTACAGTATTATTAAAAAAAGAAAAAAATAACTAATTTCAAAAGAATAAACATGAAAGGAAATTTGACAATAATTGGACAAGAATAAAGTGTTAAATTAATTTTAAAAAGCATTAATGAGAAAGAAGTAATATTGCTAAAATAAAACTTTAAAAATTACAGGAAAAAACACCCCAACAAATTTACAAGAATAAAGTACTAATATTACTGTAGGATACAAGGATACATAAAGTTCCAATATTTCAAAAATAAATTACAAGACTAGGTAAAAAAATATAATGGGAATACAACTATAACTGTATTTTTAGGGGCGGGGAATCACAATTTTACAGGAGTAAATTGGTAAATTTTTTAGAGGGAAAATGTAATTTCAAGATAAACATCGACTGCAGCGCATGGTACGTGCTGCTGAGAAGGTGATTGGCGGCAAACTCCCACCCCTCCAGGACCTGTTCTCCTCCAGGACCAGGAGGCGTGTGGGTCGAATCACAGCTGACTCTTCTCAACCTGGACACAAACTATTCTCCCCTCTCCCCTCAGGCAGGAGACTACGGTCCATCCAGACCCACACCTCCCGCCACCTGAACAGTTTTTTCCCTTCGGCCATCAGACACATGAACAATAACAAGATCTGATAGCTCAGTTACAGCTCATGTTATTCTATTCTGTGTTATATGTGTTTTATGTTACACGATTGCGCCAAGTAAAATTCCTAGTTTGTGAACCCGTTCTCAAACAATGGCAATAAAAACTCTTCTGATTCTGATATATTATGTTTTAATATTTGCTAGAATATGATTGTAATCTTATAAGAATAAAGTGGAAACATTAAAGAAATAAAGCCGTCTTTTAACAGGAAAACAAAACTTCGCGATATAGTTCTATTACGTATGTACCAACTCAAAACACTTAAATCTCAAAACAACCAACAACACCCATTGAAATTATTTATAATCAACAATTTAATTGGTGCCTGGCCCCTATAATAGCCCAATTTTAACATGTAACGTGCAGTTAAAAAGAAAAACAAACTTGTAGATAATAAATATTGTATGAAAAACATTTAAATAGAATGTAGTACTAACAACTACAGTAATTTAATAAAGTAATATAATAATGTACAGCATTAACCTTGGAGAGCAGACTTCTACGGCATTTCCTTCCAGCTGCTTCTTCATCAAACTCACCATCAGCAGCTTTTCCATATTTTCATGGATAAATGCCCACCGTTTAGATGTTATTTTAACAACTTTTGGCTGGTATTAGACTTCTTCTGCTACAGTATGGTACAGATGATGTGCTCTTACTGCTATGTTAAGTCGACTACATACTCCTTCATATTTTGATGATTTATTTCTTTATTCAATGAATGTCATCCACATCTGGTTGGATAGCACCATTATGTCGATCTCTAGCTATAAGCTAATGCTAGCGAGTGAAACCAGATGTGGATCCTATGGGCTTCGCTGTGACTTTTGTTATGCCAACTATTGGCAGTGCTTGTGCGTTACATTTTTGCTTGCAACCTAAAGCACAACAATTAGCTAAGAAACATCTCTTATCTTAAGTTGAGGTACCATATATGGAACTTTATTCCTTGCCCTCAAGGGGTTCGAAATGCAGCTGATTATTTGATGGAATGTGCTCCGACTGTGCTGAACATAAAACAGACTCATTAGGTATCATGGTTTCATCTTGCCATAAAGCTGTCACTCGTACTCGCGATAAACTCCGTTCCCTGGAAGAAATGGACAGAGCATCTTGTACTCAAAAACCCAACCATAATTAGGTCAGAGGTCTTTTATAGATCCCTGCTCGTTGCTCACAACACCATCCAAGTCTGGTAGGAACGGTGTGGCCACAATGTGAGAGATGTGCACTGACAAGGCAATGGCAGGCAGCCAGGAAGTGGTCTTCTAACGAGGATGACAGCTTGGTAGGAACAGAAGGTTCGTCAGTTGGAATTTCCACGCTGGCTCCAAACATCTGTGATTTGCTTGGAAATGTCCGCGTTTTTTTGTACCTGCTGCCGTGTACACATTTGTACCTTGTCTTATTTCCCCGTACACCCTCAAAGCACCATGCTTCTGTTGTGTAGCTGTTGACCCAGCGTGGGTGTCTGTGTCCTTCACACATTTATAAATCCTGTCTATAGCTGGAAATATCTTCACAATGATGAATGGTACAATGTGTGATGTTTGTGTTCTTGTGCTAAAAATACCCCCTTATTAATTAGGTAGTTTAGTTCCATTGTTAAACAACCAACATATGTAAACCGCTCTTTTGTATTTTTGTATGTATCCAAAGCAACTAACTTTTCACATCCCACTCTCTTGACACCAGTAGAAAAAAGTATGGTGGTGTTTACATTATACATTATTTTAAACTGAATATTTATTGGAATTGTTATGGATATTTAGGAACTTAAATACATCAAATCAATCAACTTTATTTATAAAGCACATTTAAAATTTTACCACAGGGGTAGCCAAAGTGCTGTACAATGGACAGGTTAAAAGATAACACAAGAGAAACGAGCAAACACAACACAAACAGAGCATGATAAAAAATGAATAACTAAAATAAATAGAACATAAAAACAGGTTCACAGCAAGTGTATTATGGGGCGCCATAACAGGATGGATATCACTCAGTGTTAAAAGCCATGGAATAAAAGTATGTTTTTAAGAGAGATTTAAAAACAGGAAGAGAGGATGCCTGTCTAATACTCAGAGGTAGGTCGTTCCAGAGCTTGGGAGCAGCAGCGGCGAAAGCTCTGTCACCTCTAAGCTTCAGCCTTGTGTCAGGGACCGTCAGTAGCAGCTGATCGGCTGATCTTAGGGATCGGGTGGGGCAGTAGGGCTGAAGGAGGTCGGAGAGATATGATCGAGCGAGGTTGTTTAGACATTTAAAAACAAATAGAAGGAGTTTAAAATTGATAGCATTGATTGAAAAAAATACATAGGTATCTAAACTTTAAAAAAAAGTATAGTTCCATTTTGTTAATAAATAAATTAATAATGAAAAATAAATGTAAAAACATAGTGATCATCATACTTGCCGACCTTGAGACCTTCGAATTCAGGAGATTGGGGAGGGGTTGAGGTGTTGGGGTTGGGGGGGCGGGGTTTGGTGGTAGCGGGGGTGTATATTGTAGCCCGGAAGAGTTAGGGATGCAGGGGATTCTGGGTATTTGTTCTGTTGTGTTTGTGTTGTGTTACGGTGCGGATGTTCTCCCGAAATGTGTTTGTCATTCTTGTTTGGTGTGGTCCACAGTGTGGCGCATATTTGTAACAGTGTTAAAGTTGTTTATACGGACACCCTCAGTGTGACCTGTATGGCTGTTGATCAAGTATGTCTTGCAGTCACTTTCGTGTGTATTCAGAAGCCGCATACAACATATGACTGGGCCGGCACGCTGTTTGTATGGTGAAAAAGGGGACGCGTCGACAGGTTGTAGAGGACGCTAAAGGCAGTGCTTCAACCATTACATTATACATTCTAAGACCCCAAACAAATTCTGATTAGAGTGTCTGAACTATAAAATTGCGAGTACTATAAGTTGGCATGTTGCGGGTGATCTACAGTCCAAAGATTGCGTGCACAATTGATAACAAGTGCAAAAGTGGTGCAGACCGCTCTATTTAAATGTATTGCATGTATTATTGGCCGGCACCATAGAAACACGTATTTGCTGCACATCTATGTCCTCCAACCTGTCTGTATTCTGTAGCCAACCCCCTTCTGGCGATATAAATGCACAATCTAGACTAGGGTTAAGTGATAAAACAATATTAGTTTATACCGCAATAGACACGTAATCGATATCAGTAAAAAGTGCGTTTGATAAAACGTAAAAAAACATTTTCTTCTATGACTGAAGAAACGGTAAGTTGCGAGGCATTTGCTCTGTGGTAATCAAGCAACGCAGGAAGTGATCAGTGGATGTGACTAGGGCTGCAACTAACAATTAATTTGATAATCGATTAATCTGTCGATTATTACTTTGATTAATCGATTAATAATCGGATAAAAGAGACAAACTACATTTCTATCCTTTCCAGTAATTTATTGAAAAAAACCAGCATACTGGCACCATACTTATTTTGATTATTGTTTCTCAGCTGTTTGTAAATGTTGCAGTTTATAAATAAAGGTTTATAAAAACAAGAAACAAAAAAAGTAGCCTCTGCGCATGCGCATAGCATAGATCCAACGAATCGATGACTAAATTAATCGCCAACTATTTTTATAATTGATTTTAATCGATTTAATCGATTAGTTGTTGCAGCTCTAGATGTGACACGCTAACAGCCAATCGGGTACTATCAGGTTTGGTTGCGCCAGATTGTTGTCTCGCAGTTGATTCTTTGCATGGAGTGAAAAGAGAAAGTACTGCAGAGAGCGAAGAAATTGTGGATAAAACAGGAAAAGTCACCTCAACAGTATGGCAGTTTTTTTAATTTTTTCAAATAGACTGTAGTCCAAACAACGTGGTCTGTAAATTATGCAAGGTGCTTGTCCCCACCAAGACCGGTAATACCACAGCACCTTAGCCACACTCACCCATTAGAGCACAGCTGTAACTTCCTGGTCATTAACCTGCAGAAAATAGTTCTTCCCGGGTTTCTTTGTTTACATTTTCACACTCTGCACTGTTTTGTTACACTTTATTAAGCATTTCTTACATATTCCTTTTTTTTTGCACCGTCATTTTTAGAGGTTGTTACATGTTCAATGCGATTTTAGAATGTTGTTTACATTGAGTCTTTTCCAAGCTTGTGTTGACATTTCATTTCCTTTCTGGAAGGGATTATATTCAGTGGAAGGTTACATTTTAAATATTTTTTCTCCTCGTACTTGTTTTGGATAGGTCATAAAAATGATCGATATCGACCGATAAAAAATACTTATACCGTGGTCCAGTTTTCAGCTATATCGCCCAGCCCTAATCGAGACAATAGAACATATTTTTAGCAATAGCCTCTCCCCAACCGTGGCGCCTTCATATGTACGTAACTTTGCCAAGTTTTCCCTAGCTTTGAACCTTGTGGTCTATACAAAGGTGTGGCTAATCTATCGATTTTTCTTTGCTAACGACTAAATTATGGAATGGATTAAAGTGCTCAATGTACTAAAATGATCCACTTTAAGAAACTGTTTTACAAAGCACAAGGAAGAAGAATCCTGATAAACATCTTGAACCTTATTAAAAAAGGAGACAATCTTACTCATCTCATAAAGGATGAGTAAATGCGTCAATGACCTTGCGTCATATACTGTAATTACGTTCTTGTTTGATGGCCTCTTTCTTTTCCATTTGTCTGCAGATCGAAGACATCGTCACTCTCATCCAGGATGAGACAGAGGGTGTTCCCATCAGGACGGTCAAAAGCTTCATGACAAAAATCCCCAGTGTTGTCACAGGTAAGCTGTGCAGTTGAGGGAATGAAATAGATAATTTAAAAAAGACAATCCCTTGCATTATGACTTGTCTTGCCTTGTCATGTTACTGCTTGAACCCAACAGTGTTCTCAGAGGCCTTTGTTAGCCCGGAAGTCATTCTTGCGCAACTCCGGTGCCCCTCTATGACATTTTCACTGGCTGACTCTGTACTTTTTTACTAACTAACACATTTACACCACAAGTCTATGTGCTTCTTTGAGTACAACTGCAAAATAAATCACCACGTGGCCAAAGACCGAATCCCTTAAATACCAACGGTGCCAGGTTACAGTACCTGCGTAGCGAGTGACATTATGCCCGGTTGCCGACTTAGCACTTGGTGATCCCTCCAGCAGCACTGAAAATGTGTTTAGCCAAACTACTTCTAGGTAACAACAAAGCAACTGACCAACGTAAGTACAGTAAGGCTACACTTTTCCAAAAATGCACTAGCTTGATGCTAATATACATTGGCTTTGCTATTGAAATGCTGCTGAATTGCATTAGCGATTATACATAGCGATTTCAAAACCTTCAAATTTGATTATGAAAATTACAACGAAGATGCACGTTACAATCAAACAGCTGGTGCGTAATAAGTAGAGGTGGGAAACTTTGGGCACCTCATGATTCGATTACAATTCAATTAAAATTATATTATTGATTCATCTTTAATTTATGTATATTAATGCACAATACGAAGGTCCTGGGCTCGGGATCTTTCTGTGTGGAGTTTGCATGTTCTCCCCGTGACTGCGTGGGTTCCCTCCGGGTACTCCGGCTTCCTCCCACCTCCAAAGTCATGCACCTGGGGATAGTTTGATTGGCAACACTAAATTGGCCCTAGTGTGTGAATGTGAGTGTGAATGTTGTCTATCTATCTGTTGGCCCTGTGATGAGGTGGCGACTTGTCCAGGGTGTACCCCGCCTACCGCCCGAATGCAGCTGAGATAGGCTCCAGCACCCCCCGCGACCCCAAACAGGACAAACAGTAGAAAATGGATGGATGCATCCATCCATCCATTTTGTACCGCTTTTTTTGTTTCACTAAAAAGCATTCATCACGTGCAACTTTTAAAACAGTGCAGAAACGGTTAAATTAATTCCCATTACATTTATTAAATTAATAGAAATGTGTGCAAAACTGAATAATAGGTGCCCTAAAACAAAGGAGCTGGTCAGATTTCTTGGTGAGGTGGCACGCAGAAGTCAGACACATTTTAGAACTGTCTGCCTTACTTTATTTACAAAAATAATTGATTTTTGACGTTTACTAATTTATTTTAACTGTGATGCATCTAAAAAAATATTATTTTCCCACCTCTTGTAATATGTACAAAACTTAATTTATAACACTTTTTAGGGTGCAACAAAATATTAGACAGAACTGAACTGACTCGCCAAAAAAACAAACACTAATACACAAATACACTATTGCCATCTAACGTCTTGGACTTGCAACTGTAATTGCCACTCAATGCAATTGAGACTTTATAATAAATGTTATAATAAAACAAGATATAACAACTGGACAGCAGTTATTAAATGTTGCAATAAAAATGTCATTTTATTATAAAAAAAAATTAACATTTATCAACTCACACAAAAGTGACGAAAATGGTACCTGTGCATTCGATTCTCAGCTACCAGGAATTGGTACCATATCGGTTAAAATGTGAGCGGTACCCATCCCTAGTTGCAAGTGACAGCACTTTGATAAAGAGCGTGAGAAACAGTATTGACTTTTTAAAAAAATAACTCTTAGCAAGGTATCCTTATGTGCTCATTGCTGTCTTCCATAAAGCGAGAAATGACGGTAAATGTTTATTCATCCAATATTTGTGTTCCCGCATGTAAAACTATAACTATTCTCTATAAAATGTGTTTTGTGTTCATATTTTTGGGTGGCTGGAACAAATTAATTATTTTTGTATTATTTCCTGTGGGGGAAAAAACACGCTGGTTTTCGCACCATTCGGTCTTCGTCCGACGTTTTGGAACGGTTACTAAAGAAAACAGAAGTACCACTACTGATAGATGGATAAATGCTGTGCTTGAGAATGTCACAGCAGCTTTTAGAATTCATGTTTCGCCTCAATAAACGCAGCTCTCCCAGGCTGGCAGCACTCACGCAGCCCCAGACAATGACATGCTTGAATTAGGGCTGGGCAATATATCGATATACTCGATATATCGCGGGGTTTGTCTCTGTGCGATATAGAAAATGACTATATCGTGATATTCGAGTATACGTTCTCACGCAGTTGCTTTTAGCTGCAGGCATTACACTACAGGCTCTTCTCACTCTTTCTAGTCTCTCCTTCTCACAGAGACTTAAACAAGCGCACCTTCTTACATACGTCACATATGTATACGCCCTCGCTGAGCAGAGAGGTAGCAGCATGGCTAAAGTTAGCTGTGGTGCGAGTGGTAATACGAGAGAAAGAAGGTGCGAATCTGGTAACAAATGAAGGAAGAATTAATTCCCAAGAAAAACAGCACGGGGTCCATCGTCTGGCGGTGGTTTGGCTTCAAGCGGGAATATGTCGAACAGACAACCGTAATTTGTCAAGTGTGGGGCGAAAGCGTTGCTACAAAAAGTAGCATTACTGCTAATATGTAGCATCATTTGAAAAGTCACCCGCTAGAGAATGAAGAGTGCTTACTCCGCATATCAACATCTTTCCTCTGGAAAATCTTCCTGTCAATGAGAGAGGACGCAAAGAAAAAGGCTCCGCTTCTGCTACCGGAGTTTTTGTTAAGTCTGAAGATTTTGACCACTGATTTGCGATCACAGCCACAGGAGAGTCACCTGGCATCTTCGATCTGATTTTGGTCAGTTGAGAGGCACTGATACGCTGAAATAAGGCGAGTTGGAAGAGCCGTTAGCCTAGCTGAGAGAGCACGGACACAGAGCAGGAATGTCATTGTTTTGACTGCTCGAAGAAAAACAACATCTTAATCTACGATTTGACTCCCTCGAATGGCCTTGATGCAACCAAAAGCTACGGCGAGTTTACAGCTTTTTTAAAGTGATTCCGACGTCGCAGAGTGATATAAGTTGACAGGCTGACACCTCAAATTGATCTCTGAACGGCGCAAGAGGCACTGACGTCAGCGACTGCCGCGATGAGAAAAGGTAAAGGAAAGACTGAAATCCCGAAACCTTCGGGGTCAGCTGACACAGGACACAAATGGGAACAAAATTTGAGCCTGGACACAGGACATGATGGGAATCAAGAAGGGATACTACAAAAACTATTCCATGAATATAAAGAAGAAATTATAGAAAAATGGAAAGAAATGATGGATGGATGGAAAGATGATATGAAAGAAATGAAAGAAGAAATGAAAGAATTGAAAAAAGATCTGAGAAAAGCAACAACACAACACAAACAAGATGTGAAAAGTCTGCAGCTAAATATAGAAAGTCTGCAAACTCAGAACAACTCCAGAAATAAAGAAGCCACTGAAATGAGCAAACAAATGAAGACCCTTCAAGAAGACAACAACATGCTGAGGAATATCATAGATGAAATGGATCAGGATAAACGAATGAATGATATCATCGTGACAGGGCACCGAATTAAACCAAGATCCTATGCGAAAGCTGTGAATAATGAAGGTGAACCAGATGAAATGGATATGGTCTCAGCAGAACAGCAAGTGGTCAACTTTCTGCAATCAAAATAAATTGAAATTGACATTAATACCATGGAAACATGCATCCCACTGAACGGAAGAAACAACAACGCCACTCCAGTCGTGCTCGTGAAACTCGTAAACAGAAAATCCAAAATGGCATTGCTGAGACAGGGAAAGAAGCTGAAGGGAACAAATGTGTACATGAATGAGCATCTCACAGAACGTAATGCTGGAATCGCCAAGAAAGCACGCGACTTGAGGAAGCAGGGAAAAATCCAGGGAACTTGGAGCACCAACTGTAAAATCTACATCAAGCTGAATGGCGGTCCAGAAGCAAGAGTACTTGTTGTCCATGACATCAAGGACCAGGACAATTTTTAAAGTTTACACAGCTACCACAACAACGATGATAATGGACTCTGACAGAAAACAAGCACCTAAATTCAGCATCGACACTACTATGTTCCAACGGACTCCCACATTAGTAATAATTGTTTTTATTATACAGATGAACAATATAATAGCAACATTAAATGTGATAACAAATTGTCAATTATTCATTTTAATAGCAAAAGCTTGTATGCAAACTACAACAACATTAAGAACTTTTTGGAACACATCAACGAACCCTTCAAAGTGATTGCTGTCACAGAAACATGGATTGATGATAAAAAAAGGAATAGATTTTGATCTGGAAGGATGTGAACTAAACTACATCAACACAACCAACAAAAATGGAGGAGTAGCTGTGTACGTGATGAAGAACCTGAACTACAAAGTGGTAAAAAACATGTCATTTGCTATAGATAATATCTGAGAATGTATAACCATTGAAATATGTCAGGAAAAAAGCAAAAACATATTCATCAGTTGTATATATAGATCACCTAAGTCAAGTATAGAAACATTATTGTGATTACTTATGGAGTATATTGTGAATAAATTGAGAACAGGAAGTGAACAAAAGTTTTAGCAACTGTTATGAAAAGGAAAAGGGGTAGGATTAAATAAGCTCTGCTTTTTCCTACTCCTTTTCGAACATGTTGAAAAGAGAAACTGGAAATTGTGATGTATCATGTTGCATGCTTGCATGTACGAAAAAAACTCAAACTCAAAATCAACTCAAACTCCGTTCGGTGCCACACCGACAAAATGCCGAGGCAACCATTTCCACATCAACACCGTATGAAAAGAACAGTCCACGACATAAGGAGATAACGTCCGCCGGAACCTACCACATATCGAAGGACGTACACGATTTGATTTCCTATTATGCAGCTCATTTTTATTTGACAGTTATTGAAATATCTTGTGTGACATCATGCACATAAGTGCACTTTGTTTTAAACTATTGTAGTGGCGTTCAATACAAAAAGTACGCTTTAATTTAGTGTTATTTTAATTTTTCATCTTAGTGACATCATGCACAAAAGTGCACTAATAGCTTGCTTTAAAATGTCTCTGACAATCTTGTACTTTGTGTTTTGAAATGGCATGAATATTTGCCACTGCGTAATAACTGTTTAATAAATACCGTTTTGGTAAATTGACTTAGTTGTGATTTCCCTCTCTGCATGAAAGTTTAAAATGAGCATATATTAATGCAGTATGAACAAGAATGTTTTAAGGTAGACACATAGAATCATCATACTGGTGTGATTATATGCATCAAGTGTTCATTCAAGGCTAAAGCAAAATATTGCGATATATATCGTGTATCGTGACATGGCCTAAAAATATCGAGATATTAAAAAAGGCCATATCACCCAGCCCTAGCTTGAATACAAGCTGCACATTGACTGCTCTCAACTATGTCCATAAAATGGGTAAAAATGGTTCCTAGCGGCATCTGTTTCTTCTGTGATGAATCAGCGCAGAAAGGCTGGAGGTGAAGTAGGGAGGGTAACATATGATTAAATGTTTGCCAAAGAAATAGAATGAGTAATGTTGTCCTTCTCCTGTCAATGTCCCCTCGAGCAAGGCAATCAACCCTTGACGGCTTTTTTTAAGTGGAGCTGCTAGTGTGGGCGTTTGTTGTATGTGTCGGCCATTTCTCTTCCTACAGCAATATTACTAAGTTTATCTAATATAAATAGAATTGTTCAGATTACTTTTGTTGGTCATGCCATAGGTTGAAAAATGCATTTAAAATAAAGTCGAAATGGTCACTAAATGCACTTCAGTGCAACAGCCTCTCTTGTTATATGCATACTGTACTTGGTTTATGTGATACGTGTTACGTTTTGTGGTTACGAATGCGATCCCATGCATTAATTAGAAACATAATAACCGTCTATGGAGGGTAATTTGTGTCTTTTTTACAAAAGCTTTTTTTTTTACACTGAATTAATGTAACTTAGTTTTGAGCGTTTGAACTTTGTGAACTGATAATTTTTTTTTCAACAAATTGTAAAAACCATTGAAAAAAAATGATCAAAATGCGTGTGTTTTAAAATTTAGTGCAAAACCCAGTTCCGGTAAATCAACACTGAAGCAATCGATCCTGTCTCATTTTCAAGTTTGAAGTCACGTGACACGGGTCTTGCAAAACAGCATAAAAAGGCAGTTAACTGGGCTACCTGGGCATAATACAACATAATGAACATTAAACACAGCCCGCTGGATATTTTCAAACTATACAAATTATTCCAATAGTTTGAATCGGCACTTTTGAGTGACATACGGTTACTACGGTAACCATAAGAAGCTCTGCTCCTTGCAGACCAGGCACGAAGAGAGAGGGGCCGAGTAGGCGGGGCATGTTTACGCCGCAACAAGCCTGATGCGAGTGTTCGATGAAGGCAGCTTTCTACAACAAAGTTCTGCAGAAAAGTGATATATCGATTATGTAGATGTTTTTTTACCCTTTGTGTTTATGTTTCACCGTGTTTGTTGCATCTTTGTTGTTTTTGCTCCCTTATAAAAGCTGTGGATCAAGGAGGTAGTCTAGGATGTAGAGGAGCAACGTTCATATAATCTCAATATTCAGTGTTTTATTGTTCATAGTTAATATTGTAAACCCCACTTTCTGTATTTTTATGTACATTCTGAGTGTCTTATTCAGCAAAAAACAAAAACTTCATTACGTTTTTGAGATGGTCTGTTGCATATTAGTATAAGTCATTATTGTGTGAGTGTTTGTACCATCGTGCGATCAGCTTTTATCCTTTTTTGCGAAACCTTGGGATATTTTTCACTAATACACGGCAAGCTCCACTGTTTAAAGTGTTCACGAAAAGGGAGCCAAGCACATAAAGCAGATCAAATGGCCTGTGGTGCTGCATATCATGCCTCTTTTTAGGACCCTGTCACGTGACTTCAGCCTTGACACCTCATTGGCTGGTTCTGAGACAGGAGCCATGGCTTCAGTTCTAATTTACCAGAAGTATCGCATCACATTTTGAAGCAGCAAATTTTATACACTGAATTTTAAAACACTGAACTTTTATACAGTGTATTTTTATACACTGAATTTTGCAACACATGCATTTTGCCAACACATTTTTTTTGTGGTGGGCTCTCCTATTTCTGGGGCTGAGGTTGCTGAGGTAGTTAAAAAGCTCCTCGGTGGCAGGGCCCCGGGGGTGGATGAGATCCGCCCGGAGTTCCTTAAGGCTCTGGATGCTGTGGGGCTGTCTTGGTTGACAAGACTCTGCAGCATCGCGTGGACATCGGGGGCGGTACCTCTGGATTGGCAGACCGGGGTGGTGGTTCCTCTCTTTAAAAAGGGGAACCGGAGGGTGTGTTCTAACTATCGGGGGATCACACTCCTCAGCCTTCCCGGTAAGGTCTATTCAGGTGTACTGGAGAAGAGGCTACGCCGGATAGTCGAACCTCGGATTCAGGAGGAACAGTGTGGTTTTCGTCCTGGTCGTGGAACTGTGGACCAGCTCTATACTCTCGGCAGGGTCCTTGAGGGTGCATGGGAGTTTGCCCAACCAGTCTACATGTGCTTTGTGGACTTGGAAAAGGCATTCGACCGTGTCCCTCGGGAAGTCCTGTGGGGAGTGCTCAGAGAGTATGGGGTATCGGACTGTCTGATTGTGGCGGTCCGCTCCCTGTATGATCAGTGTCAGAGCTTGGTCCGCATTGCCGGCAGTAAGTCGGACACGTTTCCAGTGAGGGTTGGACTCCGCCAAGGCTGCCCTTTGTCACCGATTCTGTTCATAACTTTTATGGACAGAATTTCTAGGCGCAGTCAAGGCGTTGAGGGGATCTGGTTTGGTGGCTGCAGGATTAGGTCTCTGCTTTTTGCAGATGATGTGGTCCTGATGGCTTCATCTGGCCAGGATCTTCAGCTCTCACTGGATCGGTTCGCAGCTGAGTGTGAAGCGACTGGGATGGGAATCAGCACCTCCAAGTCCGAGTCCATGGTTCTCGCCCGGAAAAGGGTGGAGTGCCATCTCCGGGTTGGGGAGGAGATCTTGCCCCAAGTGGAGGAGTTCAAGTACCTCGGAGTCTTGTTCACGAGTGAGGGAAGAGTGGATCGTGAGATCAACAGGCGGATCGGTGTGGCGTCTTCAGTAATGCGGACGCTGTATCGGTCCGTTGTGGTGAAGAAGGAGCTGAGCCGTAAGGCAAAGCTCTCAATTTACCGGTCGATCTACGTTCCCATCCTAACCTATGGTCATGAGCTTTGGGTTATGACCGAAAGGACAAGATCACGGGTACAAGCGGCCAAAATGAGTTTCCTCCGCCGGGTGGCGGGGCTCTCCCTTAGAGATAGGGTGAGAAGCTCTGTCATCCGGGAGGAGCTCAAAGTAAAGCCACTGCTCCTCCACATCGAGAGGAGCCAGATGAGGTGGTTCGGGCATCTGGTCAGGATGCCACCCGAACGCCTCCCTAGGGAGGTGTTTAGGGCACGTCCGACCGGTAGGAGGCCACGGGGAAGACCCAGGACACGTTGGAAAGACTATGTCTCCCGGCTGGCCCGGGAACGCCTCGGGATCCCCCGGGAAGAGCTAGACGAAGTGGCTGGGGAGAGGGAAGTCTGGGCTTCCCTGCTTAGGCTGCTGCCCCCGCAACCCGGCCTCGGATAAGCTGAAGAAGATGGATGGATTTTTTTTTTCAATGAAATTGTCTGTATAATTTGATGCAAAAAAAATTCAGTTCACAAAATTCGAACGCAAACAATTCAGTTACATAAATTCAGTCTAAAAACAAAACAAAACAACTTTGCTTGTTACAGCAAATACGGCCCGCCAACGTCCAAAATCCGGAAGTTTTTTTATTTTTATTTGTCCGACCGTTTCTATGTTAGCTACCTCTCTTTGTTTACAATGTCTATTTTCTGCTGGATCTACTCTCTATTTTATGCTGCCCTTTTTTTTTTTTGCTGCAGCTGTTACATATACTGTAATACTGTACATCAGGGGTGTCCAACTCATTTTAGCTCAGGGGCCTCATGGAGGAAAATCTGCGCACACGCGGGCCGGACTGTTATAATCGTGGCATTAAAACCAAAAAATAAAGACAACTTCAGATTGTTTTCTTTGCCTTACTTTGGCTAAAAACAGAACAAACACTTTCGGAAAATATTACAATAAAAGTATGGGAAAAAAATACTTGGCAGCGGTAAAGTTTGGATCACTGGTCCTCAAACTAGGGCCCGCGGGCCAAATACGGTCCGCCAGCGTCCAAAATCCGGCCCGCGGAAAGTCTCAAGTGTTTTTTTTTAAATTTGTCCTTTCTAAACTATTTTCTACCGCTTGTTACTCTTGGGGTCTCCTAGCCGCTCAGGCAAATCATATTGTCTAAAAATGCATTTTCCCATCGCTAACGTGACATCACGCTAGTGTTGGGCGAGCGTGCGTCAAGTGCGCACTCTTTTAATTAGTGTGTGAGGAATATATATATATATATATATATATATATATATATATATATATATATATATATATATATATATATATATATATATATATATATATATATATATATATATATATACACACACACACACACACACACACACACACACACACAGCCTGGCCCCCGGCCACATTTTTTTGACCCAATGCGGCCCCCTAGTCAAAAAGTTTGGGGACCCCTGCAGTACTATGTGTGCGCCGCATTTTTTTGTGCATTTTGGCTAATCACGTACTTGCATGCATATTAGGATTAACTTTAGAACAGACCCCAAATTTCACCACACCTAGTGTGTGTGACAATCATTGGTACTTTAACTTAACTTTAACAATACTTTGACACATGACATTTTATTGTGAGAATGCCATACAACACAGGTGTGAAACCCAAGGCCCGAGGGCCAGCTCTGGCCCGCCACATCATTTTATGTGGCCCGCAAGAGTCTGGACATAAATGTGCCCTAAAAGCACTCTAACTGTCAACAAATATATATTATGATACATACTAAACATTTTTTTTATAAAAAAAATAAAAAACAACTACTTTAATTTCTGCTTTATGTATGATTTTGAAGCAAGTTATCCATCAGATTGTACACTGTAAAAATTGCAGTCAATTTTACTGTAAAAATGAGCAGTTCAGTCGCCAGATTTTACAGTATAAAAAACACTGGTGCTGTTTTTCTATTCACATCATGTAAAAACATGGCAAATTTTAGGTACAATTTTGGCGACTGAGCTTCCTGTTTCCTGGCTCTCATTAACTCTGCCATGATTAGGAGTGTTGTTGTTGGAAAAACAAACCTTGTGATGAGTCTATGAAATTAATCGCCACTGTATGCTTAAAATGAGCAAAATCAGTAAATATTACATGTTGTTATGAATGTTACTACATTACATATATACGTACAGCGTGTACGTGTAAAACATTGATAAACGTTTTTTAGAGTGCCTTATGGGTAGGGTTGGGTATCGTTTGAATTCGAACGATTCCGATTCCGATTCTTTGTTTCGATTCCGATTCCTGACGATTCTCGATTCAGATTCTTTTAAGAGGCAGGGTCAAAAAAAAGTTTAGGATATTTTAAATGAGCTAGCTAACCTACAGTCTTTCTGAATGAAATAGTCTGACATTCTCCATCAATTTTAATGCTATTAACTTTTTATGAACTTTACTATAAATTCCTCACAGGGCTGTTTTCAACTAGAATATAAATATCAAATCTATGAACTTGAATATAAATATTATAAATTATGAATACATTTTCCCAGGGATACACTTTCCTCAAGAGAGCTTTATTTTTGAAAACCTCATGAAAACACATTTACACATAAGTGTATGATGCTGCAGGAAACCTCATGAAAACACATTTACACATAAGTGTATGATGCTGCAGGAAACCTCATGAAAACACATTTACACATAAGTGTATGATGCTGCAGGAAACCTCATGAAAACACTTTTACACATAAGTGTATGATGCTGCAGGAAACCTCATGAAAACACCTTTACACATAAGTGTATGATGCTGCAGGAAACCTCATGAAAACACATTTACACACACAAGTGTATGATGCTGCAGGTACTTAAAAATGTTACCGTGCTCCCACTGATGGGCTAACCTGGTGCAGAAAAGCAAATAAACAATAAGAAACAACTTGCAAAACCCAGTCCAGATTAGCAGCAGGTACAGTATAAAATCAGAGACAGTTCTTGTTTACGAAAATGACCATATCCGCCTTCTCAGGCAGGATGCGTGAGCGTTCTAGACAGATAGTGTCTCCTGCTGTGGAAAATACACGTTCGCTGGGTGTGGAAGAAGCTTGAACGCATAAATAGGAAAAAGCTAGATCTGACAGCAAGGGATAAGTCTTTTGTTGGTTCCACCGGACCACCACCATGCAGCAGGGTCGTCAGACATAAGTATCGGTGGAACGTCCTGGTACATCTTCAGCTCTCCACTCGTTTCTTGATGGACATGGAGCTCTGTTATTTTGCGGTTATTTCATTTTTTTTTGTAAAGTAAAGCCACACTTTCGACCGCCGACGCCCGCTATCCATGCTTGAGCTTGACTGACTCGCTCGGCTATGCTAACACTTCCGGCGGTGGGCGCTTCTTCGTTGGTGCTCAGCGGCTTCTTCTTCCGGTTCGGCGGACTTTTTTTTTTTTTTTTCCGGTCGGCGGACTGGGTACCGAAAATAGGAATCGAAATTTAAACTTTTGAACAATTCCGGGAGAATCGGAAAGTTAGTCCCGGTTCCAATCGATACTCGATACTTGATACCCAACCCTACTTATGGGCGGAATAAAGGGACTAACCTATAGTCCATTGTTAGTTGACTTTTGCCAGCATTTATTTACCATTTAGAATGCATTAAAAAGGAAAAATAAGTGTGTTCCTTTCTCACATAACGATTGTGAATGATAGGCAATTTTTAAATTTTTTTTTAAAGTGCAGTTCCCTTTAACTTTTATGAGTTCACATTTTTTAACTGATGGCTTTAACTGAAAGAGAAATTTGTAACATTTTCACAAAAGCCCTGACCATTTGGCCCATAAAGTTGCCCGCTAATACTCCTACTTCATCATGTTTATCCAGACTTCATAGGGCTCAGTCGTCACTAACCCATAGGCCCAGTCTGTTCCTGGCTAACTAGGGCTTGATGTATTCCAGTACATCTGGGCTTTTATTCTATATTCTGTTTATTTTACAACCATTTGGATGATCTGTATTGAACATAAAATGTTTGGCACTAAAAACAGCTCCACCTGGTGGAGCACTCCACCCTCGCTACCCCTGGAGTCAAGCGAGCTGTGTGGACAATTGTTCCAAGTGTCGCAGTAAATCAAACATTTAATAGTAAAGCATAAAAACATTGTTCAGGGAAAGAGGATGTGGTAGGTCGGGAGTGATGCCGACCGCCTCCTCTGGCGGCTGTAGCGGCACCAAGCGATAACGCTAAATCAATAGATTGGAGCAGCAGTGGGAGGCTGTGACACCCCGCCAACAAATGATTGAAAGGACCAAAATCCATTAACATTCTTTTTTTTGTCCCGCTCCTTGCGCTTATGCAAATACATTAGCCTAATAAGCAGGGCATATCAGTAAAGGATTTATGTGCTCCGAAGAACAGCACAAACCTTTTTTCAATGGGAGCCCAAGGCGAGGAACGTAATAAATGAGAGAATTTAACCGCGGCTCCCCCTGGGAACACAAATGGGAGGTATCAAGTGCATGTGCGCTAGATTGGTGACACATGAGATAATAACTGGCGTCAGGTGTTGCACTCGTGTCCTTTTTCGGCTCAAGTGGCTTTAGACAAAACTCTGTACTAATCTGCATTGCTATAATCCATGCATGTTTGTGTGATGTGTCTCAGGTACGGACATTGTTCAATGGATGATGAAGACCCTAGCCATCGAAGACCCAGGTATGTTCTCAGAAAGGATGAACAATGGTTGCTGCACAGTAGTTGGCATTATTGTTGTTTGGTAAAAAGAAAAATCACTGTCTGTATTGCAGTACTGGGTTGATAGGGACGCACAAAAAAAATAGATTCCCATCCGGAATGGGATTCTTAATCATCCGATTCAAAATCGAATCATAATTTTATAAAAATGTGTTTAAAAAAATTATACATTATGTGTGTATGTATATACACTACCGTTCAAAAGTTTGGGGTCACCCAAACAATGTTGTGGAATAGCCTTCATTTCTAAGAACAAGAATAGACTGTCGAGTTTCAGATGAAAGTTCTCTTTTTCTGGCCATTTTGAGCGTTTAATTGACCCCACAAATGTGATGCTCCAGAAACTCAATCTGCTCAAAGGAAGGTCAGTTTTGTAGCTTCTGTAACGAGCTAAACTGTTTTCAGATGTGTGAACATGATTGCACAAGGGTTTTCTAATCATCAATTAGCCTTCTGAGCCAATGAGCAAACACATTGTACCATTAGAACACTGGATTTATAGTTGCTGGAAATGGGCCTCTATACACCTATGTAGATATTGCACCAAAAACCAGACATTTGCAGCTAGAATAGTCATTTACCACATTAGCAATGTATAGAGTGTATTTCTTTAAAGTTAAGACTAGTTTAAAGTTATCTTCATTGAAAAGTACAGTGCTTTTCCTTAAAAAAAAAAGGACATTTCAATGTGACCCCAAACTTTTGAACGGTAGTGTATATATATATATATATATATATATATATATATATATATATATATATATATATATATATATATATATATATATATATATATATATATATATATATGTTTATATGTATATATTGATTTTTTAAAAAAAAAGGTTAGGCGATTTTTCGGGAAATTGATACGGTTTATAATCAGAATGAATAAGAATCACAATTCGGATGTAAAAAAGAAAAAGAAAATAAAGTGTATTTATATAATATATACTGTATATATATATATATCCATCAATCCATCCATTTTCTACCGCTTGTCCCTTTTGGGGGTCGCGGGAGGTGTATATATATATATATATATATTATATTTATTTTTTTGTTTTTATAAGAATTTGGTTTTAAAAATATTTTTTTAAGCTACCTCCATGCAGACGGGAGAATTTCTAACCTGTAACCTGTTTTCAAAAGGTTTCCTTATAATTACTATACCAAATAATACATTGCGAGAATCGGTTTAAATCAAGAATTGTGTTGAATCAAGAATCTATTCTGAATCGAATTGTCACCCCAGGAATAGGAATCAGATCCAATTGTTAGGTGCCCAAAGATTCACACAACGTGTGTATATAGAGAAAATGTGACTTTATATTTGAAACGGTACAGTAGGGAAGGGATTCATGTGGCCCATTCTTGGGTGGGTGGATCCCACGTGAGAGTCTGCTGAAAATTAAGGAAAGCACCACTCTACATAACAACTGACACTGTGGTCAAAGTTGGAATTGCCACAAAACACATTTTAAGATATTTAACACTCTACTGTCGTCTGCCGGCCAAAATGGATAGTGCACCCTCCAATTCGTCACGTTTCATGTGTCAGGGGAACCGCGATGAATGGGGCAATATGAATCCCCTTCCTACTGTACAACAGCTTATCCAAGGATAAACTTGTTAGTAGCTGACTGACCTCCAACTTTGTCCCTTAAATGTTTTTACTTGGCTTTAATTATACGGCTTTTATTTCTGCAAACATCCCAGTTGAGCACATTACAGCTAATATTTTTAGAAAGGGCATGTCATGGAACATGTTTTCTTTTCCCCCAGCTGAGGCCATGCACATTGGGAGTCTCATTGCAGCTCAGGGCTATTTCTTCCCCATCTCTGACCATGTCCTCTCCTTGAAGGACGACGGCACTTTCTATCGTTTCCAGGTGAGCACAAGCAGGTACTACTTTGAAGTACAGTTTAATTTCATTTGAAGCAAAAAGGGAATGACCAGACTTGGAGAATTTTCATTCAGTCGTTTAATTTTGTAGAAAAAAAGACAAGACACAAAACTAAAGTCTTTTTAAATGGCAACTTTATGGCTTTAAGAAACACTAAAATAAATCAAGAATATAAACTGTGTAGTCAGTAACAGTTACATTTTTATATCAGAGCAAAAAAAATATGTAAATATTTTCATTTCCAAAGCAAACCCCTGCACCAGATTAAATCTGTTCATTAGTCTGCCGTTAAAAAGGAATTGTTATACCTTGGAGAGCTGTTGCACCAGGTGGATTGACATGAATCATGGCTCCAACACGAGAGATGTCAATTGAAACAAAGGAGATGATTATCAAACTTCTTTAAGAAGGTAAATCATCACGCAATGTTGCAAAAGATGTTGATTGTTCACAGTCAGCTGTGTGTAAAATCTGGACCGAGTACAAACAACATAGGAAGGTTGTAAAAGGCAAGCATACTGGTAGACCTTGGACAACATCAAATCGTCAAGACACATTTAATGGTCAAGACATAACACTCAAAGCAATATCTTGGAAACAGAAAATGCACAGCAAAATAAACGAAGAACAAACTGGCGGAAATTGAAATTGCATTGTAAAAAAGCACTTTAAAGGCCTACTGAAATGAATTTTTTTATTTAAACGGGGATAGCAGATCCATTCTATGTGTCATACTTGATCATTTCGCGATATTGCCATATTTTTGCTGAAAGGATTTAGTAGAGAACATCGACGATAAAGTTTGCAACTTTTGGTCGCTGATAAAAAAAGCCTTGCCTGTACCGGAAGTAGCGTGACGTCACAGGTTGAAAGGCTCCCCATTGTTTACAATGCAGCGAGAGCGATTCGGACCGAGAAAGCGACGATTACCCCATTAATTTGAGCGAGGATGAAAGATTTGTGGATGAGGTACGTGAGAGTGAAGGACTAGAGTGTAGTGCAGGACATATATTTTTTCGCTCTGACCGTAACTTAGGTACAAGGGTTCATTGGATTCCACACTTTCTACTTTTTCTATTGTGGATCACGGATTTGTATTTTAAACCACCTCGGATACTATGTCCTCTTGAAAATGAGAGTCGAGAACGCGAAATGGACATTCACAGTGACTTTTATCTCCACGACAATACATCGGCGAAGCTCTTTAGCTACGGAGCTAACGTGATTACACATCGGGCTTAAATGCAGATAAAACAAAATAAATAAACCCCTGACTGGAAGGATAGACAGAAAAACAACAATACTATTAAACCATGGGCATGTAACTACACGGTTAATGCTTTCCAGGCTGGTGAAGCTTAACAATGCTGTTGCTAACAACGCCATTGAAGCTAACTTAGCAACAGGACCTCACAGAGCTATGCTAAAAAAATTAGCTATCCACCTACGACAGCCCTCATCTGCTCATCAACACCCGTGCTCACCTGCGTTCCAGCGATCGACAGAGCGACGATCATAGATGCGGTCGGCGGCCCGGAGACGGAGAAAGTCAAGGTGAGGTCGCCGGCTAGCGCGTCTGCTATCCATCTCAAAGTCCTCCTGGTTGTGTTGCTGTAGTCCGCCGCTAATACACCGATCCCACCTACAACTTTCTTCTTTGCAGTCTTCATTGTTCATTAAACAAATTGCAAAAGATTCACCAACACAGATGTCCAGAATACTGTGGAATATTGAGATAAAAACAGAGCTTTTTGTATTGGATTCAATGGTGTACCAATACTTCCGGTTCAACAATTGACGTCACGCGCATACGTCATCATACATAGACGTTTTCAACCGGAAGTTTAGCAGGAAATTTAAAATTGCACTTTATAAGTTAACCCGGCCGTATTGGCATGTGTTGCAATGTTAAGATTTCATCATTGATATATAAACTATCTGACTGCGTGGTCGGTAGTAGTGGGTTTCAGTAGGCCTTTAAGGAAATGGATTTCAATGCAGAAAAACTAAGTGAAAGCTTAGTGAAAAAAAACAAAATTCCAGTGGGCTAAGGAAAAGCAATGGTGGACTATCAATGATTGGATGAAAGTCACATTCAGGGATGAATCGCGAATATGCATTGGAACTTTTGTTTGGTGTCGTTCCATTGAGATTTATGAAGATGACTGCCTGAAGAAAACATGCACATTTCCACAGTCATTGATGATATGGTGTTGCATGTCATGTAATGGCACTGGGGAGATGGCTGCCATCACATCAGTTTACATCAAAGGAAATAATGTTTGGGGGTGGTGACATTTTTAAGATAATACATCTTGCAATACAGCAAAAAGTGTAAAAACGTTCTTTGAAGAAAGATACATAAGGTCAATGTGAAGGACTGAAAATAGTTTGGCTCTCAATCCAATTGTGAATGTGTGGTGGAAATTGAAGAAAATGGTCCATGACAAGACTTCAACCTGCTAAGCTGATCTGACAACAGCAATCAGAGAAAGTTGGAGCAAAACTGATGAAGAGTTCTGTTTGTCACTCCATGCCTCACAGACTGCAAGCTGTTATCCAATCCAATCCACTTTATTTATATAGCACAATTTAAAAAACAATAAACGTTTCACAAAGTGCTGCACAGTAGTTAAAATACACATTTAAAAGCAGGTTAAATTTAAGGACAGGCAGGGTTGTCCAAAGTGGGGCCCACAGCTATTTTTTAACAGCCTGCGGCAAATTCTAAAATAAAAAATATTTTTTAAAAAACTAATTAAAAAAAAACCCATAAACAAGTGGAATAAAAGAGAAAACAGGTGTAATATAATGAGAAATGTTGCAATCTTGACTCTAATAACACAAAACTGCCCTGCAGGCTGTTTTATTCTTTAAGTTATTACTCAAAATCAATGTTAAACAAACAATGTAAGAAAACAAACAATGTAAAGAAATTAATAAAACTTCTAATCGATGGATAGATCTGAAGTTGATCTACAGTTTAGTGTAAAAAAAAAAAATGTATGACCTATTTTTCACACTTTTATGAGTGAGGCCCTTTTAGATCCCCAATAATTGTAGTGGGATTTTAAAAAACTGTCATTGCTCAAAAAGTAACAATGAATTAAAAGCAATGGTGTTATGAAATATTGACCTATTTTAGGCTCCAATTATTTCACTTTAAATGTTTTGGGGAGAAAATATTGCATATTTTGTTTTTTAAAAAAAAGTAAGTTAAAAAAGACACCCCTGGTCTAGTATAAGAAACATTTACTTTCAAAAGCAAAAAAATAAATACATAAAAGAAAAGAAAATAGACTAAGATCAAACTGCTGTTTTAAAAGACAAGGAGTAAAAATATGTTTTAAGACTTGACTTAAAACTCAACAAAAAGGGAGACATGCTGATATACTAAAGGTTTTAGGGGTTGTATGTGCATACAAATGCTTTAAATACAATTTTCCCCAAAGGTTATATTTCTCTTTTATTGAGGAGAATTGTTGTACATTCTTGGGTAGCAAGTTACAGTTTGCTTTGTGCATCATTTTAGCTGTTTGCAAACGCAATATATTTGATTCAGTAAATACAGGGTTTGTATATTCTCCATAGCCAACGTCACAGTATGTATTATTCTAACTGATCTTTTTTGTAAGTGAATGAATAGTACTTGCAATTATTTTCCCGTATTTCTGCATAGTGGTGTATTTTACTGTTTTTTGTTTTTTTGTGGTTCCATAATATTTTCTTCAGCATTGAGTGATTCTATAATTGTTGTCACTCTTCTTGATCTAAAAATGAAACTGTCACTGACCACCACATTTATATTCTTGATTTATTTTCGTGTTTCTTAAAGCCAGAAAGTTGCCATTTGAAATTACCGTAGTTTTGCGTCATGTCTGTTATGTTTTGCTTTCTACAAAATTAACAATTTAATCAACATTCTCCAAAACCTGGTGACTGCATCATTATTTTCCAGGCGTTGAAGTCCACACCTTTTTGGAGGTTTTCTGCCTTTTTCCGCCAAGTCGCATTAGGCTTAAAAAATTTAGCCGGCATTCAGTCGGCTTTCAGCCCCCGGCTAAATTTTTTAAGCTCAATGCGACCCCCCAGGCAAAAGCTTGGACACCCCTGCCTTAAGGCTATATATATATATATATATATATATATATATATATATATATATATATATATATATATATATATATATATATATATATATATATATATATATATATATATATATATATATACTGTATATATATATATGACGTGCAGTCAGTGGAGGCAGGTGACGCAGGGCCTCACGTGCCATCATGGAAAGAAAAAAAATGTAAAAAAGAAAATTAATTAAATTGTTATATGTATCCAGTGATTATACTATAAAGTTATTTTCCATTTAACTTCACCAGTTTTAGATTATTTTTATTCAAAATCGCTGAATTTTCACATTTGCCGTTCAAGTACTGAGAAGAGACGGTGCGGTGATCAGCAGCCAGTTGAGGCACGTCACTACGTTGTGCCTCAACATGGATTGCGGACTCGGCTAACTGCTGGCCTGCTGTGCAGTGAGACCGTATTGCTATATGAACTATATTATAAATTTCCATAGTTTAGTTAGCTGAGGTATATAATGTACAGTGTATTTTGTCAACAACTGTATGTGTGTAAGTATTTCTTGTGCTGAGCAATCATAAAACGGCTGCAAAAGACACACTGGCTGAGGCTCGCAGTAATCCCGCCTCCTGGTGGTAGAGAATGCACCCCCCGCCGTAGAATGCACTCCCTAACGGGAGTGTTATATCAACTAAAGCCCACACTTAAACTTTCCATGTGCAAGATTGAATCTATTAAAAAAAATTATTTAATAAGAAGCCAAAAAGTGCAAAAACAATAATGTTCGTGTTGGAGGAGTTCTGAATGACTGCAGGGCCACAACATTAGGTACACCTGCAGACTTCAGCACGGAGTTCATATTTCATTCATTATATATATATATATATATATATAATATGTGTGTGTGTGTACAGCCCTTTGAGACACTTGTGATTTAGGGCTATATAAATAAACATTGATTGATTGATTGATATATATATATATATATAATATGTGTGTGTGTGTATATAAATGTATATATGTATGTATATATTGTATGTATGTATATGTATAAATATATGTATGTATGTATTGTATGTATGTATATGTACAATATGTATGTATGATATATATATATATATATATATATATATATAATGGATATATATATATACTATATATATATATATATATACTATATATATATATATATATATATATATATATATATATATATATATATATATATATATATATAATATATATATATATATATATATATAATGGATATATATACGTATATATATAATGGATATATATAATGGATATGTTGTTAATAATTATTATAATTGATTATATGTTGAACTCCTACCTTGTTTACTTCTGTGATAACCTCCTTATTTTTTTAATCAATCAGAAATATCCAGGAGCTAAAATACTTGAAACATGGATTGGTGTGGAGAGTGTTTTGCATTTTTGTTATCATCCTTTGTAATTGCTAAATGGGTGTAGTTTAGATTTAATTTTTTTTTGTGGTTTTTTTTGGTTGATTTAACGGTTTTTTTTATAATATCCACAAAGTTCATTGAGCAGGTTATGTTGTGACCATGTTTGTGCTGGTTGATTTATTTATTTTTTCTGCACCATGATCAGGGAAGGTTGTATGGATTGGGTCAAATAAATAAATGTGCTGTGTTTCCTTAAAAGTAAAATTAATGGTTGAGTTACTATCGATGGCCACCCGATGGTGACAAAATGGCAGCTATCAGACCACTGGTAATTTGTATTTGATATGAATACACTGAATATATTGTTTCTTGAACTCATGCCATAGTTTGGACACACTTGTATTAAGGAGTGGCACTAACCAGAATTAGCTGCAGTGTGCTCAATCAACCACTAGGTAGCATTTGTGAGAAGATAGTATTGTATCATCTCCTTTTCTTTTAGACTTATCAGGTCGGTAGTGCATTCTTCATGCTTTCTTTACTGTTGTTACTTAAATTACATATGGACAGACAACAGCAAACTATTGTTATTTTGCCATTTAATATGTTACCTACTGTTTAGTTGACCAAGTAACCTCACCATTATCCCGCCGGCCACCTTTATTAAATAGTCATAGGTAGAGATGTCCGATAATATCGGACTGCCGATATCAGCCGATAAATGCTTTAAAATGTGATATCTGAAATTATTGGTATCTGTTCCAAAAAGTACAATTTATGACTTTTTAAAATGCCGCTGTGCGGAGTGGTACACGGACGTAGGGAGAAGTACAGAGCGCCGATAAACCTTAAAGGCACTGCCTTTGCGTGCTGGCCCAATCGCATATTATCTACGGCTTTTCACACACACAAGTGAATGCCCTGCATAGTTGGTCAACAGCCATACAGGTCACTGAGGGTGACCGTATAAACAACTTTAACACTGTTACAAATATGCGCCACACTGTGAACCCACACCAAACAAGAATGACAAACATTTCGGGAGAACATCAGCACCGTAACACAACATAAACACAACAGAACAAATACCCAGAACCTCTTGCAGCACTAACTCTTCCAGGACGCTACAATATACACCCCCCGCTACCCCCACCACCACCCCAACACCGCCCCCCCCAACCCCGCCCACCTCAACCTCCTCATGCTCTCTCAGGGAGAGCATGTCCCAAATTTTAAGCTGCTGTTTTGAGGCATGTTAAAAAAAATAATGCACTTTGTGACTTCGATAATAAATATGGCAGTGCCATGTTGGCATTTTTTTTCCATAACTTGAGTTGATTTATTTTGGAAAACCTTGTTACATTGTTTAATGCATCCAGCAGGGCATCACAACAAAATTAGGCATAATAATGTGTTAATTCCACGACTGTATATATCGGTATCGGTTGATATCGGAATCGGTAATTAAGAGTTGGACGATATCGGCAAAAAAGCCATTATCGGACATCTCTAGTCATAGGCTAATGTACAATAGTCATATTGCGTTCATTTCATATTTAGGCTTTCAGTGTAGTATAGATTTTATACACCACTAAATGCCATATGTAATCAGTTGAACGGGTATATCCGATCCATTTACTGCCAAATTATATTAGATCGTGGAATTGTATCGCATGAACCATGAGGTGTAAATCCAATAAACATGTTATTGTAAGGCCCCTGATCTACCTGCTAACGATGAAGATTACCTTCTCCGTCATGGAGTCACACCCCCGTCTTGATCTCGGAGATGAAATGCAATGTCCACCATCTACAGCGCCCTCAGTTCTATGTTCGGATCCAGTGACCTTATTAAAAATGAATGATGATCTAATAAAATATTCATCAAGCGAACGAGGAAAACGGCTTTAGATTAGAGATGAGCTAGTTTGTGGTTAACAAAAGCTTTCTAGACATGTTGTAGGACTGTAGTAGTCGTAGAAGTAGAGCAGTGCAGTGGTTCTTGATTATTTTCTCTGACGCTCCCCCTCAGGAACATACATTTTTCTCTCCCCTCCTGGGGATTTAAATACTATTCTGAACCTGACTTTATTATTTATCAGTACAAACCACTGAATGAGTTGCTGGCAAAAGCATTCTGCATACAACCAAGCTGATTATCAAAATAGACAACGGGAACTGCAAAGATGGCCACTTAACGCAGGTAGGCGGCCATTTTGAATTTGCGTCCCTCTTCATTTTTGGGTCAGTATGTGTACATGTGTATTTTCTAGCGTGTGTGATTAGGGAATAGAACTGGCAATGTAGTTATTAGAGGGTTAAGACTGTAAGATGTTGAAAGAGGACCTTCTGCAAAACCAAATTTTCTAACCTATTGGTACCAGCTGTTGTGTATTTGGGGTCTGCACAAGTCCCGAACATTTGAAATCAAACCGTGGAGGCATGGCAGAGATATTTATAAAATAATCTTGCCTTCCTTCATACTTCTTCCAAAGGTGCTGTTTGGAATTGGCTCTGTCCTGTGACATTTTCTGCCCTGTGACCTCAGTGGATTATCCATACATGGTATAAATGTACCCCTAAGTGCTTTGTGGGATTCCATCAGTGTAGTCAGACGTTGTAATCAAGTTCCTTTTTTCCTCTGTCGTCATGTTGTGGGGTAGACTGGCTCGTACATGCACATGCATCCTCCGCTGTTGCCATTTCTAAAACAAAGTAGCGTATAGTTTGACTTTATATCTGTCAGTAGAATCGCTATGGAAGCGCTAAAAACTACAACAAAGATGGCGGGGAGAAGACGCTGTCGAAGTGGAGGCACGTAAATAGGACCGCCCACAAAACGGCGCACCCTGAAGAGACGATCAGGAAGCAGCTTGAAGATGGTCTGTAAAACATAATCTATGCAACATTTTGATCAAATAACCACCATTACATGTCATGTAGACCACAAGGAAGTGTTTTAAATGTAGAAAAAAAATCATAGCACCTTTTTAAGAAGTTTCAGAAGTGGCATGATCCATTTTTTAACACCAATTTGGCCTGTTTCAACATTGATTTATACTTACAGCAGCTTTCCCTGCACTGTTGCCTCGTAATGCTAGTCTTAATGAACCAGAAATTAGAAATGAAAATCATCTCCACTCTTTCCTCTGCTGACTCTTCTGTCTCATCCTCTGCATCTGTGTTCTCAATGTATCTCTCTTCTACATCTCCGTCCTCACTGTCCTCAATCTCTCCGGATCTCTTCATCTTCTCCTCAGCAAGGAACATAGCTATTGACTGGCATAAAAGTTGCTAGATGACATCATTGCCTCTTTTGCAATTTTGATTACAATGGAAGTTGATTAACGTAGTGAGAGACATAAAAAGTAAGTTAAAAAAGAAAAGAAAATCATGATTAAAATTGTAAAATAGTTTTCTTCAGTTGATTCTTAGTTTAGTTCTTTGTTTTACATTGTTAAATGTTAGTGTCAAATTTGATCGAAAGACTGAAGGGTTGTGATATTCACGAACGAACCAAATCTGTTGACTGGCTCACTAACATGAACAATGTTTATTATTTGAAGTAATGAAACATTTACATTTACATCTCACTCTGTAAACCAAGGCAGAAACAGCGGCAGCTTTGCACAGAGTGGGTGTGCGTCTCCTCTCTGCTCTGACTGGAATGGAACTTTGTCATTGCACTTAAAAGTTAAAAAAAAATTGTTTTTAGTAACAGCTGCCCAAGAGCAGATGTAGCGTTAGGGGACCGCCTGTACATTGAGGACATTAGAGTGATACGTGCTTTCATGTCTCCAAAACACCCCAAAAAGTTTGCAAGATTTGATAGCGTTTAGCTTCACCTTAAAGGCCTACTGAAATTAAATGTTATTATTTAAACGGGGATAGCAGGTCCATTCTATGTGTCATACTTGATCATTTCGCGATATTGCCATATTTTTGCTGAAAGGATTTAGTAGAGAACATCGACGATAAAGTTTGCAACTTTTGGTCGCTGATAAAAAAGCCTTGCCTGTTCCGGAAGTAGCGTGACGTCACAGGTTGTAGAGCCCCTCACATCTGCACATTGTTTACAATCATGGCCACTAGCAGCGAGAGCGATTCGGGCCGAGAAAGCGACGATTACCCCATTAATTTGAGTGAGGATGAAAGATTCGTGGATGAGGAAAGTGAGAGTGAAGGATTAGAGGGCAGTGGAAGCGATTCAGATAGGGAAGATGCTGTGAGAGGCGGGTGGGACCTGATATTCAGCTGGGAATGACTAAAACAGTAAATAAACACAAGACATATATATACTCTATTAGCCACAACCCAACCAGGCTTATATTTAATATGCCACAAATGAATCCGCATAACAAACACCTCCCCCCTCCCGTCCAGATAACCAACCAATAAAACTCAAACACCCGCACAACACACTCAATCCCACAGCCCAAAGTACCGTTCACCTCCGTAAAGTTCATACAGCACATATATTTCCCCAAAGTTACGTACGTGACATGCACATAGCGGCACACACGTACGGGCAAGCGATCAAATGTTTGGAAGCCAAAGCTGCGTACTCACGGTAGCGTGTCTGCTATCCAACTCAAAGTCCTCCTGGTTGTGTTGCTGCAGCCATCCGCTAATACACCGCTTCCCACCTACAGCTTTCTTCTTTGCTGTCTTCATTGTTCATTAAACAAATTGCAAAAGATTCACCAACACAGATGTCCAGAATACTGTGGAATTTTGCGATGAAAACAGACGACTTAATAGCTGGCTACAATGGTGCCCCAATATGTCCGCACAATCCATGACGTCACATGCAAACGTCATCATACCGAGACGTTTTCAGCAGAATATTTTGCGGGAAATTTAAAATTGCACTTTACTAATCTAACCCGGCCGTATTGGCATGTTGCAATGTTAGGATTTCATCATTGATATATAAACTATTAGACTGCGTGGGCGGTAGTAGTGGGTTTCAGTAGGCCTTTAAATGAGTTAGCATATTAGCTTGCAGCAACAATTCTACACAAACATGTGTATTGTCGTTAGAATTTACCACTTAATTTGCATGAAAGAAAGAAACTACGGTCGTCCCTCGCCACTTTGCGCTTCAAATATTGCGGACTGTAAAAAATAAAGCATATTCTACAAATTTTTGGCCTAAATTAGGTTTTAAATTAAGTCTTGTTTATATTACAGTGCAACATTTGTCTTATTTTGTATTGTGTTGTGGCCATCGATAAAGAGCATCACCAAGTGGGACTTCTGTTTCGGGGTTTAGGGGGAACCATGTTAACAACAACAATCATGTTGACCAACTTTTGGCAAAACAAATGTTTCCTCTTCAGCTCCTGCCTCATCAATCACACGTCTCCACATTGGTGAGACTTTTGCATGAGCATTGTCAAAAGACGAGACCAGTGCGCTACTACTTAATGCTAACAAGACTTCTATCAGCTGTCCAGCCAATGCTAAGGGGAGATTAATTCTGTTGATTCGCTTCATCTTCAACATCATCAGCTCCACATGGCGTTTGTGCGCTTTTAGTGTGAGCGATGTGGAATTACATGCAATGCTAACAACACGAAATGCTAACAACACAGCTAATGATTACGTTGGCCAACTTACGCCCGTAGTTTCAACAAAATGGAAGCCCAGTTCTAATTTAAAGGAGTTACTCAGGATGTGACAAAGTATTTCTCCACAGAGGCCGGGTGACCACCATAGCAATGACACTTGGAGAATTCTATGGGCCAGGGGTCCCCAAACCTTTTGACTAGGGGGCCACATTGGGTTAAAAGAATTTGGCCTGGCTATCTAGCCATCTGTCTGTCTCCCTATATACACATATACATTGTTCTGTAAAGGAATGGTTGTTGTTGAGTGTGTTGTACCACGGACCCATTTGGGGGGGACACGGGAAGTTCAGGGGCTCCTGAGTAAAGAGTCAACTAGAGTTGGTGTCTGTCGTCATTCTTAGTTGTATTATAACACTAACATAACATGGTGTCAGAAACTTAGTGACGTTAGTGGTACGGTAGTAACGAGCAGTGTAACCGAGAAGATTACAACGAAAAAAAAATGGACGAACAACAGCAACAGTTAGCAGCGCTGCCCCAAGTGCCTCAATACTTCCCGCCAAGTAAATTTGACTTTTCGAAACCAGAGGAATGGCCAAGATGGAGTACGCGATTTAATCGCTATAGAATTGCATCTGGACTGGACAAGCAGTCTCAGGAATTCCAGGTGAATGCTTTTATGTACTCGGCGGGGGAGGAGGCTGAGGACGTTTTGAAGGCGCTGCAGCTAACGGAGGAACAAAAGAAGTCCTACAACGACGTCACGGCAGCATTCGAAAAACACTGCGTGAGTAAACGGAACGTGATCTATGAAAGGGCCTGCTTTAACACTAGAAGTCCCAGCATTTTTCTGTCTACCTAGAAGACCCAGAGACTCTGTCAGGTCCTGAAGAAGCTCCAGGAGGAGGGACTAACATTGAATGGGGAGAAGTGTGAGTTCAGCAAGAACAGCATCACTTTCCTGGGCCACCGAGTCTCCGTGGATGGTGTGACACCGGACATCGAAAAGATCAAAGCCATACAGGAGATGCCTGCACCGACGGACGTCGAGGGGGTGAAGAGACTCATGGGGATGGCCAACTACCTCAGCAAGTTCCTGCCGCACCTCGCGTCATACACACGCCCAATCAAAGACCTGCTGTGCGGAAAGAACGAGTGGTGCTGGGAAGCGCCACAAGAAGAGGCTTTCAAAAGACTCAAACAGGAGCTCAGCTCCACACAGGTGCTGGCTGCCTACTCACCGACAGCGGAGACGTGCGTGTCGGCGGACGCCTCATCCTTTGGTCTCGGGGGCGTCCTCACCCAGCAGCAGTCAGACGGAGCCTGGAGACCAATCATCTTCATCTCAAGAGGTATGTCAGACACCGAAAGACATTACGCTCAGATTGAAAAGGAAGCTCTGGCAGCTACGTGGGCGTGTGAGCGTCTGTCCTCCTACCTGCTGGGACTGAAATTCAGGTTGGAGACAGACCACAAGCCCCTAGTGCCATTGCTTAGCACCAAGGCTCTCGACGAACTCCCACCGAGAGTGCTGAGGTTCAGGCTGAGGCTTCTGAGATTCTGTTTCGATATCGTGCACGTGCCGGGGAAGAGCTTGATAACAGCGGACACGTTATCCAGGGCCCCAATCCAACACACCTTCACGGCGGAGGAAAAGGAGAAAGAGGCCGAGGTCAAAGTGTTCCTGGACGCCGTCACTCAGAGCTTCCCCGCTACAGAGCACCGTCTAAACGACATCGCAGCAAAGCAGAAAGCCGACCCAATCTGTGCGCAGCTGATCAGATACTGTGAGACTGAATGGCCTGAGAGACATGCGTTGCCCCAAGAGCTGGCTCTCTTTTGGCCTGAAAAAGGCAACCTCACCATGAATGGACAGCTGCTCCTCCGAGGCCAACGCATCGTCATTCCAGGTGAGCTGAGGGGGGAAGTCTTACAGCAGCTACACAGTGGGCATCAAGGGGTCGTTAAATGCCGAGCTAGGGCCCGCCAGGCGGTCTGGTGGCCAGGACTGTCGAGCCACATCAGACAGATGGTGGAGAACTGCAACACCTGTTCACAGCATCGTGCAGAGCAGAGAGAGCCGCTGCTGACGACAGCAGTGCAGGAGAGACCCTGGCAACGTGTCGGCACGGACTTGTTCTTTTGGAAAAATAGTACATACCTGCTAGTAGTGGACTATTTTTCACGCTACATAGAAGTAGCACACCTCGAAGTAGCTACTGCGGAGACAGTAGTGGCTGCTCTCAAGGACGTCTTCAGTCGCCATGGGACACCAGAGACGGTCTTCTCCGACAATGGGCCGCAGTACAGCGGTTCAGAGTTCCAGACCTTCGCCAGAGCATATGGATTTGCTCACGTCACCGGCAGCCCCAGATACCCACAGGCCAACGGCGAGGCGGAGCGGGCTGTTGCCACAGTCAAAGGGCTGTGGAAAGGAGGCGGCGACAAGGCCAGGGCGCTGCAGACATACCGCGCCACGCCGCTGGAGAGTGGCTACTCTCCAGCACAACTCCTAATGGGGAGACAGATCCGCTCTGACATTCCCCAAGTTCCCGCTGCACTTCGTCCTCGGTGGCCAGGCATTAGGCAGTTCCGGAAGGAGGAAAGGCGAGCGAAGGAGAAACAGCAGCGCCGGTACAACCAGCGCCACAGAGTCCGGGTCCTGCCGCAGCTGCAGTCAGGCCAAGAGGTTTGGCTGCCGAAAGAAAACAAACACGGGACAGTGGTGCAGAAAGCGTCTACACCGAGATCCTACATTATCAACACTGAAGAGGGCTCACTTAGGCGTAATCGCACACACATGCGCCCAATTCACAACACACAGACGCCTGACACACAAGACTACACTGAGAACACCCCAGAGCACACTCCAGAGCCAGGTAACTCAAGCACACCTGCACGCACCACTACAGAAACAAACAGACACGTAAATACTGATACAGACGCATCTAACAAGTACATCACAGCATCAGGCCGAGTCTCATGCCCTCCTAGACGTCTGGATCTTTAGGACTGTTGAGACAATGTGGTGTGTGTGAGAAAAAAAAAAAGAGAAAGAAAAAAAAAAAAAAAAAAAAAAAAACAGAAAGGAAAGAGGATTGTAATCTGATTCATACTGTTCATGTGCTTGAAGTTTATGGGATGTAAGTTGATCGTTTGAAAAGAAAAAGTAATATTGATTTTCAGGGTTATACAGTTTATATAAGATATATGTTTATGCACTAAGTGTGTCTTACAGAAAGATATAAGTAAGTAAGATTTCATACGGCAAATGTTTAGGTAATGTCAAGGGGGGCATTTAAAGAGATAATTTTAGATAACCATTGGCTTTGAAGAAGAGGTCAAACTTAAGGGGGAGGTGTTCTGTAAAGGAATGGTTGTTGTTGAGTGTGTTGTACCACGGACCCATTTGGGGGGGACACGGGAAGTTCAGGGGCTCCTGAGTAAAGAGTCAACTAGAGTTGGTGTCTGTCGTCATTCTTAGTTGTATTATAACACTAACATAACATACATAGGGCTGGACAGAACAGATGAAAAAGATTTGACGCTATCTGGCCAGCGTGCTAACTGTTAGCATTTCCGTTCCACTTAGGCTCTTCAGCATTCAAACAAAATTTGTACCAAAACTGCATTTTCTCTTTATTTTTTTACAAAATGTATATATTGTACTGGTTTTAAAGGTGAAAACTACTAAAATGGCCCCCGCATCCTTTGATTTTGTCAGTCTGCGGCCCTCAGTGGAAAACGCTTGGGCCACAGGATGTCGTTGTGGCTTGTGCAGCCCTTTGAGACTCTCGTGATTTAGGGCTATATAAATAAACTTTGATTGATTGATATATATATATATATTTTTTTTTTAACTTGTGATGTCCCGCTAGCCGGTGGTGTCATTTCTTGTTTGGGGGGCTCTAATTGTTAATAAGCATATTTAAAAGGTCATAAAAACATTTGTTTGCTCTACTGTACCAACGCAAATATTCGATAAATGATGAACAACTGTAATTAGCAATCATTAAAACCATTATGGGCTGCAAAATAAATGGCCGCGTTAAACTGGTGGAGGAAATATTAGTGGCCGCTATCGTCAGGATATAGATGAATAAAATGAGCTGAGCTAACTTGTGCAATAGCTTATAGGTTAAAGGGGAACTGGACTTTTTTTTGGCATTTTGACTGTCACTCACAAACGTTATGTGATACAATTTCACGTTTTTCTTTTTCTTTTTATGCATTCTAAACTGTAAATAAACGCTAACAAAGGTCAGCTAACAATGGAGCCATAGGGAGTGGCTTTATTCTATAAAGTGCTCTAAAAATCCTCCATTGTTTTATATACATGCTGTAAGTAAATATGTAATGTAATAACAGACACATTCATAATAACATGTACTATTTACATATTTTGCTCATTTTAAGCGTATGGGAGCGCAATCATTTCACAGATGCATCACAACGTTCACTATTTCCAACAACATGCAGACCTAATGAGAGCCAACAAAGATTACTTTGGGACAAATTATGATCCAGAACCTTATATTTTTTAGCCTGAATATACTGAGGATGAGCTACGTGTTTTAGAAGCTGTGTGCTAAACAAATTCAGCTTTAGTGAAACACCAAGCAGTATTGCGTGCTAAACAAGAAATACAAACTACATCAATGTATGCTCTCACTGGGATGCCAACATGAAGAATTAATCATAATCCGAAAACAAGCGTGTTTTCGTGTCTTTTTAGTCACCACCGGGTATAAGTTGAATGTCAAAGTTGGCCAACTTCTCGGTTTATGTCCACAACATTCTACGATACAAGTGAGATGCATGAATTATAATCTAGAATTAACTTTCACCAACTCAGAGGCTCAGTATGTCAATATTAATAGTTGGCTAACTGTGATCATGGCACTGCTAAAAATAGTTTGTTTGTGTTAGCGTTTATTATAACAATATCCTTTATACTTGGTTAATATTCAGGTCACGAGATGTAAATGGAGTATTGTTTTTTTTAGAGTGCTTTATGGGCACAATAGAGCAGTGTTTTTCAACCTTTTTTGACCCAAGGCACATTTTTTGCATTGAAAAAATCCAGAGGCACACCACCAGCAGAAATCTTTAAAAAATTAAACTCAGTTGACAGTAAAAATTGTTGGATACCACTTTAAACCATAACCAACAATGCATCATTATAGCTCTTGTCTCAAAGTATGTGTACTGTCACGACCTGTCACATCACACCGTGACTTATTTGGAGTTTTTTTGTGTTTTCCTGTGTGTAGTGTTTTAGTTCTTGTCTTGCGCTCCTATTTTGGTGTCTTTTTTTCGGTATTTTACTGTAGCAGTTTCATGTCTTCTTTTGAGCGATATTTCCCGCATCTACTTTGTTTTAGCAATCAAGAATATTTCAGTTGTTTTTATCCTTCTTTGTGTGGACATTGTTGATTGTCATGTCATGTTCGGATGTACATTGTGGACACTGTCTTTGCTCCACAGTAAGTCTTTGCTGTCGTCCAGCATTCTGTTTTTGTTTACATTGTAGCCAGTTCAGTTTTAATTTTGTTTTGCATAACCATCCCTAAGCTTCAATGCCTTTTCTTAGGGGCACTCACCTTTTGTTTATTTTTGGTTTAAGCATTAGATACTTTTTGACCTGCACGTTGCCTCCTGCTGTTCCCGACATCTACAAAGCAATTAGCTACCGGCTGCCACCTACTGATGTGGAAGAGTATTACACGGTTACTCTGCCGAGCTCTAGACAACACCGACCATTCAACAACAACACATAATTTGCAGACTATAATTACTGGTTTGCAAAAAATATCTTTAGCCCAAATAGGTGAAACTAGATAATCTCCCACGGCACACCAGATTGTATAGTGTGCCGAGGCACAGTGGTTGAAAAACACTGCAATAGAGTACTCAAATTAGCTGCATTATTAGCCACCTCATACTTTTTTACATATTAGAATGCATAAAAAAAGAAAAATGTGTTCTCGTCTTATACAGGAATTATGAATAAGTTAAAAAAATTAAAAAAAAGTGCAGTTACGCTTTTGAACTCAATTTGTAACATTTAAAACTGCTCAGTTGGTGTGATTCTCTAAATTCATTAAAACCTGAGATTTATTATAATGTGAATTTTTATAGAGCTAACACAGTAACAGTCAACATATGTTTGGTTTCATGCTGTTTTTAGGCATTAAACACAGCACCAGTCCATCCTCAGGCCATCCCAAATGCTACGTTTGCTGCGTCATAATTCCTGTTATCTTCACTTGCTTCCGGCGCAATTTATTTCCTTTCAACTCCTGTCACAAACCTCCATCTCCCCTCCTCTGTTCACTTCCTGTGTGCTTCTTCTACTGGGTTGACCAGGCAGCTTGAGCTCTGCCGCCACCTGGCTGAAGGCTTGTGTATTGTTCAAGCATTAAATGATAGCAGTACTGTCGTAGTGTAGCGGCATAGTTAAAGAGAGGTACATTTGCAAACTTGACAGTCTTCTAGTAGTCACATGTTAATTAGTGCTTTATCCTGAGAATCCTAATTAAAGAGGGAACATTGTTCTTCAGCGGGAAAGGCGGCCATGGAAAGATTACATTGATCTTTGCGTAGTTTGCTTTCGACTTGTTGGAAAAGCCACTGTTGCTGCAGCGGCCATTTAATTAAAACCTGACGACAGTGAATGTTGCTTCAAAGTGGAGTGGAAGGCAAGACAAGAGCGGGGAAAGAAGAAAGAGTAGGAGGAGAGCTGCCTGCTGTTGCATCATACCATAATAACCGTTTATTAGCATTTCATTTTACGGGCGCAATAACAAGTCAACACAAATATTAAGTGTGTCAAAACACAATAACAGTAGAGCTTATTCTTTGACTGTCGGCTTTATTTTTCTGCGACAATAATTTTATTTTGAAATGTTCCCTCGCCTTTGCAAAGCTCCAGGATTGTTCTCACACGAGATGATTTGGAGGCAGCTATTTAGTCTCTGTTCAATAATTTACTTTGCTGAAAAGGCCCATCGCTTTAATGAAGACGTTGGAACGTTTGGCGGGTGCGTTTTTCTGCAAAAAGTTGTTTTTGTCTTTGGCCTAAGATCCAGTAAGCTTGATGCAGAAAAGGATGTAAAACTGTCTTGATTTGGATATTTACTGCACAATGCAGCTCTAAAAAACCCCAACTACATTTCACTGATAAAGAAACCATGCTAGGTTGTACAGTAAGTGAACTTCTATATTTAATCATCTGATTGTGGGATGACTTGGCCTTGTGTGAAAGCACACACAGTTAAGGCAATGTTCCACTTTGCTGGGTTTTGTGTGAAAGGTAAGGACCAGGGGTGTCCAAAGTATAGCCCGTAGCTAATTTTTTAACGGCCTGCTGCACAATCGCAAGGATTCTTTTTATGAATTTTTGATTTTTTTTTTGTCCCGTCCAACTAGTTAGGCAAATCATATTGTTGATGTAGATGTCCATATCGGCTGTACATATTTAGTTTACAAAAGAGAAGTGGCAGATACTTCTCTTGTTGCCTTATTTGTATTTGACTTTATTAGATGGATTTATATTATTATTTGGCACAGCTGGAGCAGGAGGGGATAGAAAGAATGGTAAATGGGTCGTACTTGTATAGCGCTTTTCTACCTTTTTAAGGAACTCAAAGCGCTTTGACACTATTTTCCACATTCACCCATACACACACACACATTCACACACTGATGGCGGGAGCTGCCATGCACGGCGCTAACCAGGCCCATCAGGAGCAAGGGAAAAAAAGGAAGACAGAGGGGGAAATTGCGGGTATAAGACAGAGAGACAGCAACAACAAACGCATCAATAACAACAGAACGGCGTCAGCAAATAGGATATGCACAAATATGATAGTAAAAGTGAAAGCAAAGAAGCAGTTAGTGAAGTAAATATTGATTATACAGAAATGACAATGAACATTATTATACTACAAATGGAGCAATACAAATAGCAATAGCACTATTGATAATGAATAATAACAATAATTACCTCTTATCAACAATACAATTGTTTGAAATGCAACAATACATCGTTAGCATTCTAATATCAGCTTGCTAGCTTTTTTGCTTATTTTGCAGGTATACACCTCAGCGTCAAATTTTTTACTTGACAAATGATACTTGTTAGCATGCTAAAATTAGCATGCTGTTTTTTTTTTTTAGCTAACTTTGTAGGTAGTCTCAGTCATATTTTGGTACTTGATGCATGCTAACGTAAGCATCCAAGCTTTTTAAAACAAATTTGTCAGGTACACACCTCAGAGTAATATATTTTGGTACATGACTCATGTTATACTTAGCATTTTAGCATGCTAACATTAGTATGCTTGCTTTTTCAGCTAATTTTGTAGATATACACCTCAGCGTCAAATATTTTGTTACTTAACGAATGATACCGGTTAGCATGCTAACATTAGTATGCTAACTTTTATTTTCTCGCTAATGTTGTAGGTATGCACATAAGTCATATTTTGGTACTTGATGCATGCTTATGATAGCATCTGTGCTTTTTAAACACGTTTCTCAGGTATACACCTAAGAGTAATATATTTTGGTACATGACTCATGTTATACTTAGCATTTTAGCATGCTAACATTAGGAGACTTGCTTTTTCAGCTAATTTTGTAGATATACACCTCAGCGTCAAATAATATGTTACTTGACGAATGATACAGTACCTGTTAGCATGCAAATATTAGTATGCCAACTTATTTACTCGCTAATTTTGTACGTATGCACTTTAGTCATATTTTGGTACTTGATGCATGATGCATGCTTGTTTACCGTATTTTCCGGACTATAAAGCACACCGGTATATAAGTCGCACCTACTAAACTTTAGGGAAAAAAACATCTATCACACACACTTGTAAATGTGTTGGCATATTAGCTAATGCTAACGACGCTAGCATTATTACATTACATTGGCACATACATATATGCATGAAAACACACAGACATCACCATGGGACAGTTTACCACCCCAGATGTTCACAGGATGCGTCACGGCTGCGGTGTGTATTCACCACAGACTCTTTCCGTTTTTATTCAGGTCAATGTGTCCGTTTCCACAGTCTGCGGTATGACACCGCCGTGGTGTTTCCAGATCCATGTGCTAAATATACGCATAACTTTTATTTTTTCCATTCGCCTCAACACGGCGGATCAATTCAGCTAAAATCTGCTTGTTTGACAGGAAGTCATTCACAAACACAAAATAAATTATCCGGTTTACTTTTGAAATAGTCAGTTTTCAAGGTGGACACTTTCAAAAGTACTAATGGGCAGGGACGGACATGAAGTCAACTTGTCAACCAAATGCTGGTTCTGGAGGTCCAAAATTAAATAATATTATTCAGGCATATCCCAGGCAACTTTAAGCGCATATGGGGTCCTGTGTCAACTAATCCAAACGCTGAACGGTAATCTACTTTCGGTTGAAAGCACTAAATGGAAGGACACTGCAGCACCTGCAGTGAACAAACTCATCCAATAGATGGCGCTATAGCACAAACACTAAAACACCTCTGTTTATTAGCTTTTTTTTTTTCTTTTTTGTATTGTGCATCAGCAAGAAAAAAACATAAATTAGCTGCACGATTTTATAAGCCGCAAGGTTCAAAGTGTTGGAAAAAAGTAGCAGCTTATAGCAGAGAATTTACGTTACTTTAGATGCAGTCAGCAGTAGGGCTGGGGCATATATCGAGTTTGTAAGATATATCGATATATTTTTAAACAAGATATGAATTAAGCAAATATTGTAATATCGATATATTTTATTTCACGTTAAAATGACCAAACACCACTTATTTGTTGTGTTCCTTGTTCTCCCCCGCTCCCCGTCTATGGGCTACTAAACCCCTCCCCTTCCTCCTTCCAAGACGTGCTTGCACGTATAAGAACATCCATGATTGGTTGTTTACTATGATGAGTCACAATTGGTTGAGATTAGGCCAATCAGAGGCAAGATAGGGCGGGTCATGGAACCAGGAAGGGAAATCACAACAAACATCCCAAATGACGACACAAGAGTCGTAGAAGTGAAGGGGGAATATTCAAGCGGCCAATTTATATATTAAAAAAACTAGTGGAAGATGGCAGAGGGATTCTCTTCCTTTTGATTTTTCTTTTAACGATGTAGACGACGTCCAGGAAACCCACAATGCGTCTACTTGGCCACATTTGGACAAATGTATGCGTCTGGATAAAACATCATTAGACTTGTTTACCATGTAAGCCCAAATCAAAACTGTTCTCCAGTTGCCAAGCCGGGCATGTTTCGCACGAGAAATGCTGCCAAAAATGTATGCCGAAGTGAGGAAAATCATAGCCGCACAATTAAGTCAAGTCACTTACTTGGCGCTGA
>NC_084753.1:15813559-15841059 GCF_033978785.1 Entelurus aequoreus | reverse complement strand
GTGCATCCTGAAGAGACGGTCAGAAAGCAATTTGAAGATGGTCTGTAAAACATGATCTGTGCGACATTTTGACCAAAGAACCACCATTACATGTTATGTAGACCACAAGGAAGTCTTTTACATGTAGAAATATGACTCCTTTAAAAAAGTAAAATCCACTTACAGTACATTAACATCAGCAAACGAGCAGCTGAGGAGAGGAGCGGAGAGAAAGAGAGGAAGGAGCAGACAGAGGGGAGAAAGAAGGGGTCGTGGGGAGGGGCAGAGTGTGTGTGCGCTCTTGGAAGAGGCGCTACTGAACAAGAGGTAGTCTTGTCCACTGCTGGGAATTAGGTTCGCTCTGGCATCTTTTTTCAGAAAAGTCTATTCTCATCACATTTAAAAACTTGCTGTGGTACGACGCCGGCATCCTCAATCTTTTCAATAGGAGCAAGCACAAAATGCTTGAAGAAAGTGTTCATAAACGGATACATACTTGGCATCCATCCATTTTCTACCGCTTGTCCCTTTTGGGGTCGCAGGGGGTGCTGGAGCCTATCTCAGCTGCATTTGGGCGGAAGGCGGCGTATACGCTGGACAAGTCGCCACCTCATCGCAAGGCCAATGCAGATAGACAGACAACATTCACACACTAGGGACCATTTTTTAGTGTTCTAATAGTTCGCAAATCTGAAAGTTCACAAATAGTGGGGTTTAGAAAGTAAGAATAGATTTAGTTATATTGTAAAACTAAAAACGTTGCTTGGAGTAATGAATGAAGAATCCATACGAGTAGAAATGCTAAGGACGGCTAAAAGACTGCACGGCACGACACTGGTTGAAAAAAATAATCACTTCCGGTATATGGAAGGACATTGCAGCACCTGCGGTGAGGGAACTCGTCCAAAAGATGGCGCTGTAGCACAATGTGTTTTTGCTTGTTTTTTTAAATAAATTAAAATGTATTATAGCCGCCAGCGAAAAGAAAATTAACCAAAATTAGCCGCTCCGCCCTATAAGCCGCAGGGATCAAAGTGTAGGAAAAAAGTAACGGTTTATAGTCTGGAATTTACGGTATATTAGTAACATTTAAGTATTAGCCTACTAGGGTGCACGGGCAGTGCTTACATTAAATTATGTTTAGTAAAGGGCCACAAAATATGGGCTTGGGGGTCTCAAATGGCCTCCGGGCCTTAAGTTTGAGATCCTTTCCTTAATTGTGCATTAAGGGAGTGTTTCAAGAGTATTGTATTTATTTTATTGTTTTTATTAATTGTTTGGCTCGATCTAATAGTTCGTAAATCGGAAAAGTTCACAAACAGTGGGGTTCTTAAGTCGCGGTTCCACTGTACAGTACGTAGGAAAATGCATGCATGGTTTGTCTTGGAAAGCATTTTAAAACGAGACAAATGTTGGCAGAAAGTGATGGTGCACAGTTTGAGCGAACACAGCACGTACCAAAGGACAAAAAAAAAAACAGTACCAGTAAGCGCACACTGTCAACAGGATTAGTCACCATTTCACACGCTGCCCTTCAGCCTGATGAACATGACTGACGCTGATCAACTCACTGACCTTTCACATTTGACCTGATCTTCCTAAAGTATCAGATGTTGAACACTGGTTAGATAGACGTGTAAGATGCAAGCATTGGGCACTGAAGTATCATTGTTGCAATCCCTACAGCCATCTACCTGTGCAAGCGGACCATGCAGAATAAGACCAGGCTGGAGCTGGCCGATTACGAAGCGGTAGGTAGCGGATTTCTCCTCTAACCTGTTATTGATCGTTTTGTCCTGCTTGGGGTACAAAAGAACAACCACTCAAAGGTCACACTCTGATGCCTGTGACCATGACGGCTCTCAATCGCATCGTGGAGAAGATAAATACTTTTGAATGGTGGCATCATGTTATGTTATGAATGCATTCAAACCTTTTACTGTTTAACAAGTGGTACTTTCAAATATGCACATAGGGTGGGTGAATTATTGTACCTACATTTGTTACCATTGCAATTGTGTGCTCTGTCTGACAGGAGAACCTCGCTCGGCTCCAGAGAGCCTTTGCCAGGAAGTGGGAGTTCATCTACATGCAGGCTGAGGCCCAGGTCAAGTAAGTGGGTACTGTTACTACGGCAACTAGTGCAACTACAAACCAGGCTGTGACGCAACTTAGTCAATAATAATGCACAACGTGATTATGGAGGTATTTTTGGTTGAGTACCTGTGAAGTATTAATTATTCCATTAGAAAACATACCGTAAATGCTTTAATTACAATGGAATGTCGATCTGTGAACTTAATTGGTTCTTCAACATGGTTCACAAACCGAAAAGTTCATATACTGAAGCACAGTGCCCCATAAGAAAAAATGTAAACATTAATAATTGGTTCTAGCCTCGACAAAAGTCTCTATTAAAGTAAAAAAAAAAAAAACTGCACACTTTGTAGACACTATAATGTATAAATAATAATATATACAGTCAAGCCCCAAATTATTCATACCCCTTGCAAATTTTGACATAAAGTTAATTTTATTCAACCAGCAAGTATTTTCTTGATTGGAAATTGGACTTAGGTTTCTTTCAGAAGATAATACGATGTAGAAGAGACATCATTGTGGAGAAAAAAAGTTTGTCAGCTTTTATTTACATTTGAACAAAAGGTGGCATGTCCAAAATTATTCATACCCTTCTCAATAATCAATCGAAAAGCCTTTATTGGCCATTATAGGAATCAAACACTTCCTTTAATTGCTGACCAGCTTTTTGCATGTCTCCACTGGTATTTTGGGTCGTTGTCATGTTGAAATGTCCACTGGGGCCCAAGGCCAAGTTTCTCTGCAGACTGCCTGATGATGTTGTTGAGAATCTGGATGTATAGCTCTTGTTTCATGGTGCTGTTTACTGTGATTAGGTTCCTTGGTCCATTGGTTGAAAAACACCCCCAAAGCATTAGGTTCCCACCACCATGTTTGACAGTAGGGATGGTGCTCTAAGGGTTGAGGTTTCTCTTTTTTACGCCAAATGAATGATACATCATTGTTGCCAAACAATTCAATTTCTATTCCATCTGAACATAAAACAGAAGACTCTTGTTCTTTGTCCAGATGAGCATTTGCAAATGACAAAGGGGCTTTAGTGTGCCTTGTCATTCAAAAGTGATGTCCTCCTTGGTCTGCATCCATGGAACCCAGTACAGTGTTCATTGGACTGTCTGCTTTGAGATGTTGCCACCAGTAGAGCCCAGATTTCCCAATAAAGCCTTGATAGTGATCTTTGGATTCTTTTTCACCTCTCTCACTATCCTCCTGGCCAGCACAGGTGTCACTTTTGGCTTCCGACCACGTCCTTTTCTACAGTGCGAAACGTCTTGTATTTTTTTAATAATACTTTGCACTGTCTCAACTGGAACATGAAAACATTTAGACTTGTAGCCCTTTCCTGACTTGTGAGCAGCCACAGTGTGTAGCCACAGGTCCTCAGTGAGGTATTTTGTCTTAACCATGACTGTCCACAAACCAACTGCAGAGAGCTGCTGTTTTTCACCTGTTTACTAGATTGAAACAGCTATTTCCAATGAATCGGGCCAATTAGGATGCGTTAGAACAGCTTGGACTATTTGGAATAGTATAGAACTTTGAATTTGCCCATGGACTGTGACAGTTTGCAAAGGTAATGAATAATTTTGGACATGCCACTTGTTCTTCAAATGTAAATAAAATCTGAGAAACATTGTTTTCCCACCATGATGTCTTGGTACATTGTTTTATTAAAGTAACTTTATGTCAATAATGTACCAAGGGTACGAATAATTTTGGGCTTGACTGTGTGTGTGTATATATATATATATATATATATATATATATATATATATATATATATATATACATTGTCTTTATATTCCAGCGATGGGGACGGCGTGGCGCAGTTGGGAGAGTGGCTGTGCCAGCAACCTGAGGGTTCCTGGTTCGATCCCCACCTTCTACCAACCTCGCCACGTCCATTGTGTCCTTGAACAAGACACTTCACCTTTGCTCCTGATGGGTCGTGGTTAGGGCCTTGCATGGCAGCTCCCGACGTGTGTGTGAATGGGTGAATGTGGAAATAGTGTGAAAGCGCTTTGAGTACCTTGAAGGTACAAAAGCGCTATTCAAGTATAACCCTTTTTTAAATTTTTATATATATATATAGTTGTGGTCAAAAGTTTACATACACTTGTGAAGGATGTACTGTCATGGCTGTCTTTATTTTCCAATAATTTCTAAAACTTTTTGTGATAGAGTGATTGGAGCACATACTTGTTTGTCACAAAAACATTCATGAAGTTTGGTTCTTTTATGAATTTATTATGGGTCTACTGAAAATGTGACCAAATGTGCTGGGTCAAAAGTATACATACAGCAATGTTAATATTTGGTTACATGTTCCTTGGAAACTTTCACTGCAATGAAGCGCTTTTGGTAGCCATCCACAAGCTTCTGGTTGAATTTTTGAGCACTCCTCTTGACAAAATTGGTGCAGTTCAGCTAAATGTGTTGATTTTCTGACATGGACTTGTTTCTTCAGCATTGTCCACATGTTCTCAATGGGGTTTAAGTCAGGACTTTGGGAAGGCCATTCTAAAACCTTAATTCTAGCCTGATTTAGCCATTCCTTTACCACTTTTGACGTGTGTTTGGGGTCATTGTCCTGTTGGAACACCCAACTGCGCCCAAGACCCAACCTCCGGGCTGATGATTTTAGGTTGTCCTGAAGAATTTGGAGATAATCCTCCTTTTTCATTGTCCCATTTACTCTCTGTAAAGCACCAGCTCTATTGGCTGCAAAACAGGCCCAGAGCATAATACTACCACTACTATGCTTGACGGTAGGCTTGGTGTTCCTGGGATTAAAGGCCTCACCTTTTCTCCTCCAAACATATTGCTGGGTATTGTGCCCAAACAGCTCAATTCATGTTTCATCTGACCACAGAACTTTCCTCCAGAAGGTCTTGTCTTTGTCCATGTGATCAGCAGCAAACTTTAGACGAGACTTAAGGTGTCGCTTCTGGAGCAAGCGCTTCCTTCTTGCATGGTAGCCTCTCAGTCCATGGCGATGAAAAACACACTTGACTGTGGACACTGACACCTGTGTTCCAGCAGCTTCCAATTCATTGCAGACCTGCTTTTTGGTGGTTGTCGGTTGAGTCTTGATCGTCCTGGCCAATTTTCTCTCAGCATCAGGTGATAGCTTGCGTTTTCTTCCTGATCGTGGCAGTGACAAAACTGTGCCATGCACTTTATACTTACAAACAATTGTCTGCACAGTTGCTCTTGGGACCTTAAGCTGCTTTGAAATGGCTCCAAGTGACTTTCCTGACTTGTTCAAGTCAATGATTAGTTTTTTCAGATCTGTGCTGAGTTCCTTTGACTTTCCCATTGTCGCGTTTGTAACCGAGTCTAATGACTGCATCACATGAACCCTATTTAAATGGGCTCAGAGAAGTCAACGGGTGTCGTCAATCATAATCACTCACATGAAGTTAAGAGGCCATGCCATGAAGCTAATTTGATTTGATTGTAACGTTTCTACATCACCAAAATTGATAATGTATGTTGCTGTATGTATACTTTTGACCCAGCAGATTTAGTCACATTTTCAGTAGACCCATAATAAATTCATAAAAGAACCAAACTTCATGAATGTTTTTTGTGACCAACAAGTATGTGCTCCAATCACTCTATCAGAAAAAAATAAGACTTGTAGAAATTATTGTAAACTCAAGACAGCCATGACATTATGTTCTTTACAAGTGTATGTAAACTTTTGACCACGGCTGTGTGTGCGTGTGTGCGTGTGTGTGTGTGTGTGTGTGTGTGTGTGTGTGTGTGTGTGTGTGTGTGTGTGTATATATATATATATATATATATATATATATGTATGTGTATACATATATATATGTATATATATATATGTGTGTATATATATATATATATATATATATATATATATATATATATATATATACATACTGTATATATATGCACAACCAGAAGTAATACTTGCATTGTAAGGAGCACTGTTGATTTTTGAGAAAATGAAAGGATTTTAAGTGCACATTATAGTTCAAAGAATAAGGTATTCGTAAAAATCATAAAATGCATTTGCAGAAATGTATTTACCTTGGGGGGAACTGCAACATAACCCTTGTGATAATTGAGGGAACACAATACACCAACATTATCAATTGGCATTTTAATCGTACCTCCTTCTATCCGACGTTAAATTGCAATTATGCTTCCTGTTTGCAACTTAAATTCCAATTCAATTCAAATTTATGGATTTGGATTATAATTTAGGAGTCATTCTCAGTTCAACTGTGAATTTTGCAAAAGCCTGCTGCCCTCCTGACTTTCCAGTCCTCATTCATGTTGATAGGACAGCTTCAGGTTCTCACCCTGACTGATCTTCTCCACAGGATTGACCGGAAAAAAGATAAAACAGAGAGGAAGATCCTTGACAGCCAGGAGAGAGCCTTCTGGGACGTCCACAGACCCGTGGTAAGCCCCCTTCCTGTACTCGTGCGATTGCTGCTGTGCACCTTATCTCACTCCTTCTCCTTTGAGTCATCTACTGTACTGTATATTCCCGTCATGCATGCTCTCTGCACGCCACAAGGAGAGTTCAGACGTGACCAGCAAGGATCTGTGTTTGTTCCTCTGCAGCCCGGATGCGTCAACACTACAGAGATGGATATCAGGAAATGCAGACGCATGAAGAACCCTCACAGAGTTAAAAAGGTAGCAAACTTATTCATTATTCACAATATTACAGTGGAACTTTTATCAAACGTTTTACAATTCTGAAACAATCTCACAACAAGTTGGAGGTGGATTCGCTATAATCTATGACTTGTGAAAATCGAATGTCAAGATTGGATGTTTTGAGTTCCCCAAGAGATGGTCCGATACACTTCAGCTTGCTTAGAGGCAGTTGCTCTTCATGTTGCTCAAAGTGTTTAAATTTTGTGTTTGCACCGTTATTGTATTTAGTGTTCTTTCAAGTGGGATTCAAGATTGCATAAAACGGTATTTTCTGGGCTATAGAGCGCACCGGTATAAAGCTGCACCCACAAAATTTTAGAAGAAAAAAATATTATTCCATAGATTAGCTGCACCGGACTATAAACCGCAGATGTATACATTGTGAAATTATTTATATAGACAGAAATATTCTGTAAATGTTTACATATCTTAATTGTTTCCAAACTGTGCCTGTAACATGGCAGTAAAACGGGGGGTTTTACAAAACAGAAGTCATCGTCATGGACCCACTAGCTGCGGAAGCTAGCTCTCCAATCAGCTTAACAGACTCAATAACTCCACGGTGAAGTTTTTGGTGAATTTACTGAGGATTTTGTGAAACTGAAACAATACAAAAAGAATGCTGTTGTAAATTAATACTACTAACACAGCCACTCGTCAACATGTTAGCATATTAGCTAATGCTAATGACGCCAGCACCATTACATTACGATATCTTGTACAAATATGCATGAAAAAACCCCTACAGACATCACAGACAGTTTAGTAAGTATGAATAGTTATATTGTAAAACTTAAAAACGTTGCTTGAAGTAATGAATGAAGAATCCTTACGAGTAGAAATGCGATGGACGGCTAAAAGACTGAACGACACTTTGGTTGAAAGTCGGCACAGTTTTGCGGGGGGAGCACACGACAGAACAACAGCGGAAGCACTGACAGTTTAGACCATGGGTGTCAAACTCTGGCCCGCGGGCCAAATTTGGCCCGCCGTGTAATTTAATTTGGCCCTTGAGGCAATATCAAATTAACATAAGAGCTGGCCAGCCGGTATTATACAGCGGCGGTGCCGCTCTAACACCGCATTCACCGCTAATAGTCATACTTGCCAACCCTCCCGATTTTCCCGGGAGACTCACGATTTTCAGTGCCCCTCCCGAAAATCTCCCAGGGCAACCATTCTCCCGAATTTCCACCCGGACAATAATATTGGGGGGCGTGCCTTAAAGGCACTGCCTTTAGCGTCCTCTACAACCTGTCGTCACGTCCGCTTTTCCTCCATACAAACAGCGTGCCGGCAGAGTCACATAATATATGCGGCTTTTACACACACATAAGTGAATGCAAGGCATACTTGATCAACAGCCATACAGGTCACATTGAGGGTGCCCGCATAAACAACTTTAACACTGTTACAAATATGCGCCACACTGTGAACCCACACCAAACAAGAATGACAAACACATTTCGGGAGAACATCCGCACCGTAACACAACATAAACACAACAGAACAAATACCCAGAACCCCTTGCAGCACTAACTCTTCCGGGACGCTATAATATACACCCCCGCTACCACCAAACCCCGCCCACCTGAGCCCCGACATTAATGAACTAGCATCCAAGAAAAGATGGCAGGTATCTGGCTTGGGCACATCAGATTAGATCAGTGTGTCGCAAACTGAACAGTAAAATGGCCTGACTGGTTGATTTATTCATTAGTTTATTTTCAAATTTATTAGCCTGTGGAAAAAGTTAATGTTGATATTTACCTCAGAAAGCTGCAAATAGAAAAGAGGCATTACATTTTTTATTAAAATTGTATTTAATATACCATTGATGTTTTTTCGTTTGTTTTTTGAAAGTTGATTTTGCATTATTAAGTTATATAAGCGTTGCTTGTTCCATATTCAGTGTTAAAGCAAATCGGTGTAACAAACTGAGCAATAATTAACGTTTTATCCATGCACTTTCTCTTGATACTTCAAGGCTTGAATGTTTGATTTATTATAATGGGTTATTCATTATTGTTATTTTATTTTCACATTTATAATTAGCCTTTGGAAAAAGTTTATTTTGATATTTACCTCAGAAGGCTGCAAATAGAAAAGAGGCTTTCAATTTGTATTTAAATTTTATTTGATATGCCATTGATATTTTTTAATTATTATTATTATTATTATTATTATTATTTAAAACTCGATTTTGCATGTCACTATAAAGTTATATAAGCCTTGCTTGTTCAATATTCAATGCAAAACTTGTTTGGGTCCCTATTAAAAGGTTAATTTGTTCAACCTTGGCCCGCGGCTTTGTTCAGTTTTAGATTTTGGCCCACACTGTATTTGAGTTTGACACCCCTGGTTTAGACAATGGTGCACTGTTAACTGGAATGAAGGAGCCGCCACTTTCGAAATGAGCAACGAGAAGAGAGAAGCAATACTTTCACAGGGAGTCATGCCAGTCATGTGATTTTTCTCTCTATAGTTGGAAATCCGTCTTTTTTATCTCTGTTAAAATATTTAAAAATATTTTCCGTTTTCTTTGTTTTTTCCGACCTACAATGCGTGTTAAAATCTTGATCCTTCTCTTTGCCATACCTGCCAACAACTACAGTTTTCCCGTAATGAGTACGGTTTTTGATAATCCAGTGGTAACAACTATGGTTTTCCATTAAAAATGATTAACTTAAAAATCGAAGCTCTGTGGCGAAGCAACTCTACAGGCAGGGGACAAAATATACGGGAAACATCAATGATGATTAGTTGGTTTACGTATATTATTATTACGGACAGGCCAATCGGAGGCAAGATAGGGCGGGTCATCGAACCAGGAAGGGAAATCACAACAGACACGCACATCCCAAATGACGACGAGAGAGTCGGAGAAGAGGAGGGAAATATTCAAGCGGGTGATTTATATATTAAAAAAACTGGTGGAAGATGGCAGAGGGATTCTCTTCTTTAGATTGTTCTTTTAGCCAAGAAACCCACAATGCGCCTATTTGGCCACATTTGGACAAATGACTTTGATCCGGTAACAATGCACATGTTTTCAATGGTGTTCCTCATATTGCTGCAGTATTGGTAGAAGTAAAATGTGTCTTTATGTCGTTGTCCAATGGGCCAGTCAGTGTATGGTTTGGCAGAGGAGGGCACACAGTCCCGTAGTCCCATCCACACCCCTTCACACCACTCCAGGAAGGGCACCAAGGAGGACGTGGAGAAAGAGGTGTGCATTAAAAAACTCTAATGAAAACATTTTACTGTTATTTAACGTCATTTATACCTCAATGCTGTTTTTGGTTTTCTCCAAGCAAAACATGAACATTTTTTTTTTGCAACTATAGATTTTATTCCTGAATGCCCAGCTTGATCGCCACTGCATGAAGATGTCCAAAGTTGCTGAAAGGTGAAATAACATTTTTTGTTGTTGACTGCACAGAAACATATCAAAATAATCATGTTGTCAACGGCATCGTCGCAGCCTGCTCACTGTCTGAGTCATGTGACTTGTGTTTGCACATCCTGGCTAGAAACAGAATTGATTACAACAGAATGTAATAAAACATAACATTTTATATACAATATACAATATGACATTTGTACTGGTGCAGGGTTGTACAAGAATTGTTTTATACATTTTTTCATAATGTAAATATTAAATTTCAAAAAGGGGAAATGTCTAGATAACAACTATTGAAAGGTACAAAATATTTGAACATATATTAAAATAAATAATAATAATGGTAATATACCGTATGGGAATAATCACTAAAGAGCAAACATAAAAACACATATTTACAGTTATAATAAAAACATTAATCTAATGGAATTTAATATAAAATACAATAATATTTAATATAGTAATTTATTGTAATACAATACAATTTAATATAATTTTATATAATCCAATATTTAAAAATAAAAAAACAAAACAAAACATTTATATTCAAATAATTCAATATGTTACAGTATAATTCAATGTAGTACAATATAATGTAATTTAATATATGGTAATACAATATATTAATATAATATAATTTAATACAATATAATATAATTTGATACACTAAGATATGATATAATTTAATTTAATACGATATAACATAATTCGATGTAATACATTATAATTTAATATTATACAATATAAAGATATATACATATAATACAATTATACTCGGGTGATATCTACAACAATACATTATACAATTTGTATTAGTTTAGATATAAAATAAATTTAAAAATCAGTAGTTGAATCTATTCTTATAATTTTCTTCTCCTAAAACAATAAGCCAAAATCCACTCAATAGGCCAAGGAAGAAACCATACAATTTTGGTGCAGCTATGGATAAATGTGTCAATACAAGCATTCTTATGTTTCTTATTTTCTCATTATTACTTATATATATTATGTCATTATTATACTGCACATGTACAAACATAAAATGATATATGAAAAAACATGCCCATCAATTGCATTGCAAGTTTCATCAATGCGTATACGTCTAATAATAATAATAATAATACCTGCGATTTATATAGCGCTTTTCTAAGTACCCAAAGTCGCTTTACATGTTAAAAACCCGTCATTCATTCACACCTGGTGGTGGTAAGCTACTTTTTGTAGCCACAGCTGCCCTGGGGAAGACTGACGTCTGTTTACATATTGCAAGAATGTAAGTATAGTGTATGTTGTAAAATTCCCTACACAGTTTTTCCTCCTCGACTCCCTCACGTTGGTGGGCACAGCCATTACCTTGCATAAAAACTGTGATTACTCTTTGTCCAGCTGGTCCAGCACCGCTGCTCCTCCTTGACCCTTAAACCTGCTAACACGGCAACTTAGCCGAGTTAAATCGGTGCGTCACAACAACTTGACTTACGCCATCAATAATGATACGTTTGAAAGTGCTAATTAACAGCCGACAGTGATTGACAGTCAAGAAGGCGGGACTACCGGCTTGTTATTAAACATGTATTGCTGATATTAAATACAAACAATACTTCCTGCTTTATTCAGCCTCCTGAAGCTGATTGGCTGTGACATATGCGTACCAATGTTCCTTTTCTTTTGCGATGTCAGTCTGATAAGCTACACGGAGCAGTACATGGAGTACGACCCTTTTGTGACGCCGCAGGAGCCATCTAACCCTTGGACCAGCGATGACCCCTCCTACTGGGACCTGGAGGCCAGGTACACTCAGAAGCACTTCATTGGTCCATTCTTTTATTATTAATATATCATTGAGCTGGTGCTGTTCACCAGCCAATCACAGCACAGATGTGATATAACATAAAATGATGCATTATGAAACACAAGGAATGATGCTGTGTCCCTCAAATGTGTGTGTGTCGCTATAAGAAAAAAAACATGTCGTTTGACTGTGAAGAACTAAACTGTAAGCACTTATTTCAGCTCATAGGTGACAGCTTGTACTGTAAGAAGTCAGAGGAATGGCGTGCTGCGTTTGACTTTTTTTTTTATCGCCATCATTGATTTTTTTTTAAATGAAGAAAAAGGCACAATTTTGAAGTGTGATCATTTGGATCTTCCATCCATCCATCCATTTTCTACCGCTTGTCCCTTATAGTGAGAAAAAAGGTAAATATTATTTATTTCCTGTTTACTGTGCTAACAGTAATTGACACCTCAGTGAGTGTATTGCACACTCTATAGCTGTATTGATGCTGCACTGATACTGTTAGGTCATGATCTACTAAGATCCAAATGCCAAGTGCCAAATAGCGTGTGCAAACTATAAAATTGCGAATGCTATTAGGGGGCGTGTGGCGTGTGATCTACTAAGACTGTGTGTATAATTAAAAAGTGTTGCAGACCGCCCTTTTTTAATTAGGTTTTTGCTTGTACTACCCGCATTACACTCATATTCCCCTTCACATTGATGTTATCAGGCTTTCCAACCTGTGTGCGATGTTGTTGAACTAGCAGCACACATCTATAATTTAACACCTTTTTTGCAATATAGAAACATAATCTGGGACAACAGAAACACTTTTTAGTGTCTCTGACTCTGTGCAGGGAGGCGGTGGTCCGTCACGGAACCGCAGCACATTAATGGGTCTGTAATGATGCATATTGAAAGACATGTTTTTAATATTGGAAATATATTATAACATATTTCCTAAATAAAAAAAACAAACATGTTTTAATCAGCCCTTCAGTCATTCAGAAGCTATACAATTATAAAAGGATGTTGCTGAACATACAATATGTCTAATGTTATTCATATATTAATGACAGTCCAATTATGTTGACATACACACGCACACACACACACACACACACACACACACACACACACACACACACACACACACACACACACACACACACACACACACACACACACACACACACACACACACACACACACGATGAAGGATTCTCTGTCTGTCTTCTCTCTCTTTCTCACAGCCATGTGCGTAACTATCAGTTTGCGTATACTTTTTACGAGTGCTAAATAAAGACGCAAAATAGCACCAGTAAAACAGTGACCAGCCTTGATAAATCACATTACGCGTGGTGAGTCATTATATTTGCATCTTCTCCTCCCAGTATTGTGGGCGTTCTGATCAGCATATATTCTGCATCTTCATGAAGACAGAGACACAAAATGTTTCTCACTGAAGAGTTTCCATCCTCTGCACAGTCTTTTAGTAGATCAGCTTTGCGTGTGCTATCAAGGTTGCATGTGTTTTATTACATGCAAACCTTAGTAGGTCAGGCTCCTAATGTTTCATAATGGTCTTCCTACCATTTAAAATTAAAGTTAAAGTACCAATGATTGTCACACACACACTAGGTGTGGTGAAATGTGTCCTCTGCATTTGACCCATCCCCTTGATAACCCCCTGGGAGGTGAGGGGAGCAATGGGCAGCAGCGGTTTCCGCGCCTGGGAATCATTTTTTGGTGATTCCAACCCTTGATGCTGAGTGCCAAACAGGGAGGCAACGGGTCCCGTTTTTATAGTTTTTGGTATGACTCGGCCGGGGTTTGAACTCACGACCTACCGATCTCAGGGGGTTAATAAAACCCTACATTTGACATGCAAATAAAATTTATAGTTGGCAAATAGTTTTGTTTTTTCAACAAATAGCTGTGCGGAAATTTTGTGTAGGAACCTTTTTAATCCAGTAGATGGCAGAAGACTATTAGGCAACACTCACACTATCAGTGCAGTGTCAATGCAGCTATTGAGTGTGCCATACACTTTCCCATCACTAGTCACACCTATGAACAATTCCTTACCTCTAATTATCCAACTTGTTTTGGGACTGGGAGAAAAATACAATTGAAACTACTTTATGAATGTATTATTACTTTTCCTGACTATTTTTAGCGGCAGATATTCACCTCCACCATAAGTGTTTTGGATGGACTCCCCCCCCCCCCACCCCCACCCCTCCCGGGTGGGCAGACAAGGCCCTCACACATAACACATACGTCTTCATTTACTTGTCAGCATGCAGACATAAAGGCATATTTATTCTTCAAATAGATAAAGCAGCAGTTAATGCGCGTCAGAGGTACACAGTAAAAGAGGTCAGTGCTGTAGATTTAACAGCGCCATAAAGCGTAGTGCGGGATATCTACTGGTAATTACTCTGTGTAATGGGACATTTTCTCAGGCACTAAAGGAAATTCAGAGGTCAGTTTGCTTAATCAATCGCAATCAAATCACTTGCGCACAATAAATGACAATATCAAAGTTTTGAAAGTTTAGGATGATGAAAATATAAGAATGCGCAGTATTTAGTTTGTACTACTTTCCTCCACAGCAAGGAGCCCGGTCAGCAGAGGGTGAAGAAGTGGGGCTTCTCGCTGGAAGAAGCCTTGAAGGACCCAGCTGGACGAGATCTCTTCTTCAAGTTCTTGGAGTCCGAGTTCAGCTCGGAAAACTTGCGGTGAGTTCATAATTTACGTGCACAATCTTTAAGATTTACTGCACCACATCTCAAAAAAACAATCATCAAAATATCTAACATTATAATTTTCATAGAATATTTTGTTTTGTGATACATTGTATAATATATAACATATGTTTTTTTTAGTGGTATTTTATTATTTAAAATTACATCAAGTTATAATACGTCATATAATCTTTTTTTTCTTTAGTGATACTTCATTATATTAACATTGGAAGTAATGTTTTTTACTGATTATATTATAAAGCATTACATTGTTTTCTTTAGTTATAACTTATTATATAACATTACATTATAACAATATGCCATAAAAATTGTTTATCTGTGATATAGTATTTACATTGCATTACAATATGTCATATGTTTACTTCAGTCATATTTAGCATTGCATTACATTGCTGTATGTTTTCTTTAGTGATATTGTATTGCATTATCTTACATTACATTATACTTGTCATATTTTTTGTTATATGTAACGCATATGTCAGTGACGTGCAGTCAGGTGAGGCAGGGCTTCACATGCCATCATGGAAACAAAAAAAATGTAAAAAGGAAAAAAAATCATTAAATTGTTATATGTTTCCAGTGATTATATTATAAAGTTATTTTCCATTTAACTTCACCAGTTTTAGATTATTTTTATTCCAAATCGCTGAATATTCACATTTGCCGTTCAAATACTGAGAAGAGACTTGCGGTGAGTCACCAGCCAGTTGAGCCTCACCATGGATTGCGCAATGACTCTGCTAACTGCTGGCCTGCTGTGCAGTGAGACCGTATTGCTATATGAATTTGATTATACATTTCCCTAGTTTAGTTAGCTGAGGTATGTAATGTACAGTGTATTTTGTCAACAACTGTATGTGTGTAACGTATTTCTTGTGCTGAGCAATCATAAAACGGCTGCGAAGACGCACTGGGTGAGGCTCGCAGTAATCCCGCCTCCTAGTGGTTGAGGGCGGTAGTGATCCCAGAGATCATTCTTGCGACTACTCGGCTGCAGAAGAAGTGACAACAAGCAGCAACAGTTAGCAGCGATCGTTTATTTTTTCCTCTCGCCTGAACTTTTAACATGGAGGACTACATATTTAAAATAAAACAGTTTTCTAAACTGGACTTTCAATCCAAGCAGGAGGTAATAATTAAAGGAATATCTCCATCGAGACTTTTAAAACTGAAGAAAGATAAGGAAGACTTCTATAAACAAGTTATCGATGCTTTTGTTCAAAAGGAGCGGCGCATGGACTTCATTTATAAGTAAAGGTAAGACCATAATAACGTTTTTTTTATTAAATGTGCTTTTTTGTGTGCTACAGTTTGTATGTTTAAAGTTAAAGTTAAGTTAAAGTACCAATGATTGTCACACACACACTAGGTGTGGTGAAATTTGTCCTCTGCATTTGACCCATCCCCTTGATCACCCCCTGGGAGGTGAGGGGAGCAGTGGGCAGCAGCGGCGCCCCCGGGAATCATTTTTGGTGATTTAACCCCCAATTACAACCCTTGATGCTGAGTGCCAAGCAGGGAAGAATGCTGGTATGAGCTTTTAAACATAACTCGTTAACTCCTGCCAATCAAATGGTGAATAAGATACTCTTTAGGGTTCATATGTTTGTAAATCTGACTGTGATGAAGTCAGTGCCTCACCAGCCATGAACCTCACCGCACGTCACTGGCATATGTCATTAATATATGCAATATATTATCAGAATATTTAACATTACATTAAATGATAATACGTTACAGCATATAATATTTTTTTGTTGATATTTTATTATATTACCTAACATTACAATGTCATATAGTAATTTTCTTTATTGGTGTTCTGTTATGTCTATGTATATGTCTATGTATAATGACATATAATGTTACACATTATGTCATATGATGTTTTCTTTAGTGATATATTTATTAAATTATAACAATGTCATATTTTATACCATACCATACCATACCAACTTTATTTATAAAGCCCTTTAAAAACAACCACAGTTGAAAAACAAAGGGCTGTACACCACAAATAAATAAAGGCAAGACAGACTAAAAAATACAATTTAAAACAGAAGTAAAATACACATTAAAAAAGGAAATACAAAATTACCCTAAGAACAATTTTGTTAGATAAAAAGCAGTTAAAAAAGTTAAAAGTTAAAAACAGTTTAAAGTCTCATGCTGGGTTAAAAGCCAGCATGAACATTATATGTTGCATTACATTGCAATTACATTATTTGTCATATTAAATTGTATTGGGTTACACATTAAATAATACCTTATCTTATATTACATGATTAAATATAAATATTTGAATTATGTCATATTTTTAGATATGTATTATACAAGTATTACCAGTACTTAACATTGTATTTTATTACATTAAAAACAAAAAATGACATTACATTATGAAATAAAATGCTTTAGTCATATTTCATTACATTTCATATTATATATTTGATTACATTACATTATATATATCATAATATTATATGTGTGTGTGTGTGTGTGTGCGTGTGTGTGTATATGAATATATGTGTGTATATATATTGTATATTATAGTCAATATTTATTATTACCGTATTATTTGATATTTGATTAATACCAATTTGTATAATAGTATTATTTTGTAATTCTTATTTCCAGGTCCAAGATGATAACCTTATTATAGTTGCACACAAAATGATCAAAGAAAGTACTTGTGAAACTTTCAATAAGTATTATATAAAAAAAAGTTAAAGTACCAATGATTGTCACACACACACTAGGTGTGGCGAAATTATTCTCTGCATTTGACCCATCACCCTTGATCACCCCCTGGGAGGTGAGGGGAGTAGTGGGCAGCAGCGGTGGCCGCGCCCTACGTTTATATGTCTAACAAAACAAAAACAAGTGAATAGTTCAAAACACTATTAGACTGAAAAGTGCTAGACATATTTGTAAAATATGTACATTTTTATATTCAGTTTATGAAATAAATGTGACTTGTTAGGAGAAGAAGCAACATTGATTGAGTTAGAAAACATCATCATGGTCCTGTATTAATATTTGCTGTTTGTTTAGCTTCTGGTTGGCCGTGCAGGACCTGAAGAGGATTCCACAGCAGGAAGTAGCACAAAGAGCGCACGAAATCTGGGCCGAGTTTTTGGCAGAAGGAGCGCCGAGTTCCATCAACTTAGACTCTCACAGCTACGAGCGCACCAGCCACAACCTGAAAGATCCTGGAAGATACAGCTATGAGGACGCACAGGTGGGCACGACAAGGGCTTTCAGTCAAATTCTACTAAAAAAAAAAAAAGCAGACTAGGTTACTTAAGTTTTTCATTTGTTTGTTTTTTTACTCATTTGCAGATAGTACCAGGCTGATATTGATTAGATACACTCCAATATTGAAGAACTGTGCCAAACGATTTATGGTTAGCACAAGTGCCTGATTTACTTAAAGTGTATCAAAACACATGCAAACTTGATCTACTAAACTCCTGAACAGAGGATTGTGTCTCTTTCGTGAGCAGAACAAGGAGCGCAATTCATTTAGCGTGTCTGTCTTCATGGATATGCAGAATATACGCCGATCATCAGTGCGTCCACAAAACTGGGAGGAGGAAAGGCAAATATAACCATTTAGCACACGCAGTGGAATTTCTCAAGACTAAAACTCAACTGCGAGCGATGTTTTTGTCTTTTTTTATGTGCGTGCAAAGTGACAGTTACACACACGTCTGTTAGAAAGGAGCCGATCGCACTGGAGCTCTGTCCTACGTATGCAACATACATGGACATTCAAAAATAAAAATATGAGACACATTGTCTATTCAGCAACATCATTTTATAGCGGCTTGATGCCTTAAGGGGCTGATTGAAACACATTTAACTAATGTCTTTTTGTGTCTGCTGATGTGTTTTTTTATATAGAAGATAGATTAACATATCTCCAATGTGGGGGAAAAAGCATTTTCTTGAGTCTGTACTTTGGAGTGCACCTTCAGTGCTAAAATAACAAGCAAAACAAGTGGTTTCCATTGTCGATGCACCACAGGACAGCTTTGAAAATGCCCCCCAAAATGGTACATGTCTGCTGCATGTTGAGAAAACATACACAAATGCATCAGGTGGGAGCAGGATCACATGAATGTGCAGCAAATGAGTGTCTCCATGGCGAAAGCCCCTTACAGTACACGGAAAATCCTCATTTAAATAAGGCAGTCTTCACCACTTTTCAATTGCACATGCAGTAGATAACACACAACACGCCCACTAATAGTACACACTATTTTATAGTTTGCACACGCTGTTTAGCTCGTGTTATTTGGGTCTTAGTAGATCAGACCCTCGGGGTACTAATTATTGTTTATACACAGTGGCTGTAGTTGTAGGGGATGTCTCAAAACGTCATCAGGAGTCCCGACGAAACCCGAAAATGGAAGAAAATGCATATTTTACGGAAACATTTTTTTGCTAAAATGTCATAAGGGGGGACCCTTACAAAAAATTCAAAAAAACGGACTTGCTTTAGCAGCACAATTCTGGTGCTGTAGTTGTAGGAGATGTCTCAAAACGTCATCAGGAGTCCCGAAAAAACCCCAAAATGGAAAAAAATGCATATTTTACGAAAAAAAAATATTTCTAAAATGTCGTGAGGGGGGACCCTTACAAAAAATTCAAAAAACGGACTTGCTTCAGCAGCACATTTCTGGTGCTGTAGTTGTAGGAGATGTCTCAAAACGTCACCAGGAGTCCCGACAACCTAAAAATGGCAGAAAATGCTTTTTTTGGGAAAAAAAAATTTCACAAAAAAAATTTCAAAAAACAGACTTACTTCAGCAGCACATTTCTGGTGCTGTAGTTGTAGGAGATGTCTCAAAACGTCATCAGGAGTCCTGACAAAACCCGAAAATGGAAGAAAATGCATATTTTACGGAAAAAAAATATTTTGCTAAAATGTCGTAAAAAAAACAAACAAAACCAGACTTGTTTCAGCAGCACAATTCTGGTGCTGTAGTTGTAAGAGATGTCTCAAAACGTCATCAGGAGTCCCGTAATGTCAGCTTTACAGATGCCACGTCTACTGTGACACATGTTGGTATCACATGTCGTAGAGAAAGTGCTTACAGTACAGCTGCTGTTTATTTGAGGGGCAGTATTTATTTATTCAAGCGGACTACTGCTTAGAAAAAATACAGTATGCTTATAACAAAATAATATAGTGGATTTTAAGTCATCCACTGCAGAATATTTTAAAATGTTATAAATATATTTGTGGGGAGAAAATGTGGATAAAGCAGTTATTTGTGAAGAGCTGCTTAAAAGACTGGCTGGTTATTATGTTACTATAATTTTTTTTAATCAATGGAACAATTACCAGTAGCAGTATAAGATAAGACATGAATCAGAATAAATAAAATGTATACAAATATTAGTCTATTGATCAGAATTATTCTGATATATTGACTGTAATTATATTTTTGAGCATTTTAACAATGCAGAAAGAAATACAAAAATAAGAATAAAATGTGAGGTATTAATAAAAAATTAGGACAACACCAAATTATAAATACTAAATTATACTACCGTGACTAGTGTGTGTACACTTGAACTTCTTCAGGACAGTGAACTAAAAAATAAAAACAAATACAAATAATAGTAATAAAAAAGGGTAATTCAAATGCTATATTTGCTTTGACTCCCACTCATTTTCTTGGCTAGGTGCAAGTCGGGTGACGCTGTATCTGCATGTGATTAAAGAACGGCTCCCAAACAAAGGACTCGCAACTGTCAATCGCGTCTCATCATTCACTCAAAAAACTCGATTTGTTGGCGAATGTCACATTTCTAGCTTTTCAAGGGGACCTACTACGTAAATCCAACTTTTCTTGCCTATTCTTAGCTGCTGTTGTGTATTTTTGGATCTGCATAAGTCCTAAAAATGTGAAAATCAAACCATCGCGTAGATATTTATAAAACAATTCCGCATTCCTTCATACTGCCTCCAAATGAGCCGTTTGGAATTTGCCCCGATTGTGATGTCAGCGGGTATACATACACTACCGTTCAAAAGTTTGGGGTCACCCAAACAATTTTGTGGAATAGCCTTCATTTCTAAGAACAAGAATAGACTGACGAGTTTCAGATGAAGGTTCTCTTTTTCTGGCCATTTTGAGCGTTTAATTGACCCCACAAACGTGATGCTCCAGAAACTCAATCTGCTCAAAGGAAGGTCAGTTTTGTAGCTTCTGTAACAAGCTAAAGTGTTTTCAGATGTGTGAACATGATTGCACAAGGGTTTTCTAATCATCAATTAGCCTTCTGAGCCAATGAGCAAACACATTGTACCATTAGAACACTGGAGTGATAGTTGCTGGAAATGGGCCTCTATACACCTATGTAGATATTGCACCAAAAACCAGACATTTGCAGCTAGAATAGTCATTTACCACTTTAGCAATGTATAGAGTGTATTTCTTTACAGTTAAGACTAGTTTAAAGTTATCTTCATTGAAAAGTACAGTGCTTTTCCTTCAAAAGTAAGGACATTTCAATGTGACCCCAAACTTTTGAACGGTAGTATATATGGTGGAGTGCTTTGCACCATTGTAGTCAGTAAGCTCCTACAGTACATGCACATGCATCCTCCGCTCCAGGCCATTTTTATTACAAAGTAGCGGACAGTTGGAACTTTTATCTGTCAGTAGATTGGCTATGGGAGCGCTATAAACTACAACAAAGATGGCAGGGAGGAGACGCTGTCGAAGTGGCAGCTTGAAGATGGTCTGTAAAACATCATCTATGCAACATTTTGACCAAAGAACCACCATTACATGTTATGTAGACCACAAGAAAGTGTTTTAAATATCAGAAAAAAATCATAATATGACCACTTTGTCGCTGCATGGAACAGATCAGTGTGTGCATGGAAAATATTGTTCTTCAGCTAAACTCAAACACAAGTGAAATGATTGTCTTTAGCCCACAGAAGCAAAGATAAACTATTATTAGTCACCTTGAGACCCTCTCCCTGAAACCTGATAAGCAGGTTAGAAATCTAGAGCTCATAATGCACTCAGACGTGAACTTTAACAGACACATTAAGTCAATAACAACAGCTTTTTACCACCTGAAAAACCTTGCCGAAATGAGAGGACTGATGTCTAAATCAAAATTAGAATGACTAATCCATGCCTCTGTTTACAGCAGGTTAGATCAGTGGTTCTCAACCTTTTTTCAGTGATGTACCCCCTGTGAATTTTTTTTAAATTCAAGTACCCCCTAATCAGAGCAAAGCAGTTTTTGGTAGAAAAAAAGAGCTAAAGAAGTAAAATACAGCACTATGTCATCAGTTTCTGATTTATTAAATTGTATAACAGTGCAATATATTGCTCATTTGTTGTGGTCTTTCTTGAACTATTTGGAAAAAAAGATATAAAAGTAACAAAAAACTTGTTGAAAAATAAACAAGTGATTCAATTATAAATAAAGATTTCTACACATAGAAGTAAACATCAACTTAAAGTGCCCTCTTTGGGGATTGTAATAGAGATCCATCTGGATTCATGAACTTCATTCTAAACATTTCTTCACAAAAAAAGAAATCTTTAACATCAATATTCATGGAACATGTCCACAACAAATCTAGCTGTCAACACTGAATATTGCATTGTTGCATTTCTTTTCACAGTTCTTTTTGACACACATTTTAAAAAAATCTCACATACCCCTTGGCATACCTTCAAGTACCCCCAGAGGAACGCGTACCCCCATTTGAGAACCACTGGGTTAGACTATGGTAATGGCTGACTAGAACCAGGAAATACGACCATATAAGTCCAGTGCTTAGGTGCTCAGAGAATAGACTTTAAAACTGCTCTCCGTGTGTACAAGTCTTTTCATGGTCTTGTTCCAAAGTACATCTCTGACATGTTAGAGACATGTGAACCATCTCGAGCTCCGAGAACCTCAGGAAGTGGTCTCCTATGTATCCGTGCTTCTAAGATCTGGAATAGTCTTCCTAAAGATGGGAGACGGGCCTCAACTTTGGCAATGTTCAAATCCAGGCGGAAACACTTTTATCTAATTGCTTGTCATATGTTATGCTAACTACACTCTTTGAGTGATTTTCATTTGAATTATGATTGTATTTTCTGGTTTTAATTTGAAATGTGATTTTATATTTTGATTTTGCCTTCTTGAAATGGTGCTCTATAAACGTGCCTTGCCTTGCCACTTTAACACATGAATCCCAAAAGAAAGTCTCTCACTGAAATGAATTTAAGTCCATTTTAAATTGGTGCACAATTTTAACGTGTGACACAAGAATAAAAACTTTTGAAGAATAAATATTGTGTAAAAACAATACAATAGAATGTCGTACAAACAACTTCCGTAGTTTTATGAAGTCATGTCTCCATCAAACACACCATCAGCAGCTTCTCCATATTCTCATTGACACACGTCTGCCGTTTGGATATCATTTTAACATTCTTGGCCGGCGTTATCGACTGGTTCTGCTTCAGTGCGGCACAGACCAGCAGTGATACACTCCTCAGCTCGCTACACGCTCCGGCCATGTTCTTTGATGATTTCTTTCTTTAATTCAATGAATATCGTCCACTTGTGTCCTTCACACACACTTCCTTACTTCCCATAAAGTTATGTTAAGCTAATTCTAGCAACTTAGTAAAGTCCCGATGCTTTGGTCGAATCTTGCGGCGTTTGCTGTGACATTTTCCACGGCAATATGCTCGTGACTCACCTTTTTTCTTCAAGCTTAACAGACACCGCTCTTATCCCAAAGCACTCTTACGTTGAGGTACCGCTCTACTTGTCTCCCAAAGTAATATACGTGTTTTTAAATGTAGGCGTACGTTGTGGTTGTCTGCCGCCGCACATTTGCGCTTTACCTTGAGGCCCTTGTGTGTGTTCAGGATCACATCTACAAGCTGATGAAGAGCGACAGCTACGCCCGCTTCCTGCGCTCCAACGTCTACCAGGACCTGCTGACGGCCAGAAAGAAAGTAGGTTGTACAGTAGCGATTAGTGCTGACCTTGCATTTATCCCTGCCTCTCCTCCTGCAGCTGGAAACGGAACAAGGCAGACGGACCTCCTTGGAGAAGTTCACTCGAAGTGTGGTGAGCCAACACAACTTCCAAACACTTTTGGCCCAAATATTCATGTTTACTCTGGATTGACACGATCGTCAAGTGTTTATTTGACGATACGTGGAACCACTGCACTGTTTGATATCATTTAGCAAGGACATTTTTTACACTATCAACTAGAGATGTCCGATAATGGCTTTTTTGCCGATATTCCTATATTGTCCAACTCTTAATTATCGATTCCGATATCAACCGATACCGATATATACAGTCGCGGAATTAAGACATTATTATGCCTAATTTTGTTGTGACGCCCCGCTGGATGCATTAAACAATGTAACAAGGTTTTCCAAAATAAATCAACTCAAGTTATGGAAAAAAAAATGCCAACATGGCACTGCCATATTTATTATTGAAGTCACAAAGTGCATTATTTTTTTTAACATGCCTCAAAACAGCAGCTTGGAATTTGGGACATGCTCTCCCTGAGAGAGCATGAGGAGGTAGAGGTGGGCGGGGGGTAGGGGGGTGTATATTGTAGCGTCCCGGAAGAGTTAGTGCTGCAAGGGGTTCTGGGTATTTGTTCTGTTGTGTTTCTGTTGTGTTACGGTGCGGATGTTCTCCCGAAATGTGTTTGTCATTCTTGTTTGGTGTGGGTTCACAGTGTGGCGCATATTTGTAGCAGTGTTAAAGTTGTTTATACGGCCACCCTCAGTGTGACCTGTATGGCTGTTGACCAAGGATGCGTGGCATTCACTTGTGTGTGTGAAAAGCCGTAGATATTATGTGACTGGGCCGGCACGCAAAGGCAGTGCCTTTAAGGTTTATTGGCGCTCTGCACTTCTCCCTACGTCCGTGTACACAGCGGCGTTTTAAAAAGTCATAAATTTAAGTTTTTGAAACCGATACCGATAATTTCCGATATTACATTTTAAAGCATTTATCAGCCGATAATATCTGCAGTCCGATATTATCGGACATCTCTACTATCAATAATCATTTTCAACATATGTCCCAGGTGCAAGGCAGATGTGATCATTATACAGTACAACAGGGCTTCTTAACATTTGTCATCTCGGGGACAACTTTGTCCACTACAGAGGGGTACGGGGCCCACTCAAATAGAATAGAAAGTACTTTATTGATATTTATAAATGTATAAGTGTATAAATATTAACACTGAATTAGCCATCTTAGTCTTGATTTGAATCATATTTAATAATTATTAGGGATGTCCGATAACGGCTTTTTGCCGATATCCGATATTCCAATATTGTCCAACTCTTAATTACCGATACCGATATCAACCGATACCGATATATGCAGTCGTGGAATTAACACATTATTATGCCTAATTTGGACAACCAGGTATGGTGAAGATAAGGTCCTTTTTAAAAAAAATTATAAAATAAGATAAATAAATTAAAAACATTTTCTTGAATAAAAAAGAAAGTAAAACAATACAAAAACAGTTACATAGAAACTAGTAATTAATGAAAATTAGTAAAATTAACTGTTAAAGGTTAGTACTATTAGTGGACCAGCAGCACACACAATCATGTGTGCTTACGGACTGTATCCCTTGCAGACTGTAATTGATATATATTGATATATAATGTAGGAACCAGAATGTTAATAACAGAATATTAATAACAGAAAGAAACAACCCTTTTGTGTGAATGAGTGTGAATGGGGGAGGGAGGTTTTTTGGGTTGGTGCACTAATTTTAAGTGTATCTTGTGTTTTTTATGTTGATTTAAAAAAAAAAAAAAACGATACCGATAATTAAAAAAACGATACCGATAATTTCCGATATTACATTTCAAAGCATTTATCGGCCGATATTATCAGACATCTCTAATAATTATATCTAACCTACTTACAGTTTAACGGGAGAAAATATTTAAATGTGTTAATCACAAAGATTATTTTTAAGGATTTGGTCAGGCTGATTAGAAAAATAATAAATATAAAGCCAAAGAAAGGACTCATAACTGATGAAAAAAAGATATACAACTACGTAGTGTTAAAATAAAAAAATTCTTAGACTTAGACAAACTTTATTGATCCACAAGGGAAATTGTTCTTAAATTAACTGTCAATATTTTATTAAGTTTTAGACACATTGACAAAAATAGCCAAAAGTGCATTAAATGCTGTTTCCACCCCAACAAGTACAACAAAAAAAAATAGATAAAAATATAGAGTAAAATAAATAATGAAATAAATAAAAAATGTCATCACATTGTATGTTACATAAGCTAACTGTTAGCATGCTAAAATCAGCATGAAACTTTTTTTTTTTTTGCCGTACACCGAGGTCATATAACTTGGTACGTTACATATGCTGCATGCTAGCGTTGGCCATACACTTCCTTCATGTAACTTGGTACTTGACACATGCTAACTGTTAGCTTGTAACAATGATGGTGGATTATTAATTTAGTAAAAACAACTAATGTGTCCTTTGTTTACCTTCTGTTTCCTATCAGGGCAAGTCACTGACTGGCAAACGTCTGACGGGCCTCATGCAGTCGTCCTGACGACGTCTGGACTCTGAGCTGGATGGATCGTTACCCATGAGCACTGGAAAAGGAGCGTGGTGTGTGTGTGTGTGTGTTTGGCAGGCGCATGATAGCACCCGACTGCTGGACTGGACCGCCACCGACGCGCTTTAAACTTCTCCCCACTCGAGTGAAAGGCGGCCGACAGCATGCAATAAACCATCAGAGCTGACACAGGACACTGAGAGGTACAAGAAAGGAAGGTTCCCCTCGTGTTTTTAAGGTAGCTTAGCTGCTAAAGCTAGCATTCATGATGTAAACACTGGAAACCACGTCTGTAGATTGATGTGTTGTGGATGTGGGCGTCCGTCACCATGGCGACGGGATGCTGTGAACGAAACAGCTGGGACATTGCACACATGATTAGGTGATGTTGGATGAATAATTACGTGTGTTGATCATTTTCATAACAAATAATGTAATACTTGAAATGACATTCATTGATATATGTTCCAGTGTGTTGAAATCTTCCAAACATTCCACCACTTCATGCAGCAAAGCTTTGGTTCTAGTGGGACAACACCACTTCTCATGTAAGAGAACGAAATAAAAGAGGAATGCACAAAAAAACATCGACCATTATTATATAATTTTGTTAATATTTATTGTAACTTCTCTTCTATCTAAAAATCAGGTTAAAAACCTTAAAACAGGTAATATTCAATACATGAGTGCAATAAAGTTTAAGATGCAGTTACTATTGCAATACTGCCCTCTAGTGGAGTTTGTGAGCAGCATTACCATTTTCCTTTTTTTGCTGTCGTTTTGTAAACATTGCTAAAACAAAACATAGATTCCGAAAAAGTTGAATTAATATTTAAAAGGAGTGAAAGAGTTATTTTAATTGACGTAGCACAAGCAGCATGTAGTTTGAACCCTCAGGGGGACAAAATCAGTAATTATTTTCGTGTTAGCCCATTTGACATGATTTTACCTGAGGGTGTTCTTCATTTGAACATGTCAATGTCCAATTCTTTCACAGGTGTGCAATACACTGGCAGTCATTCAACAATACCACAAAGACAAACGGGACCTAAAAAGTAAGTCCTTCATTATTCAAAAGACTGAAAAACATTTTGCAATTTATTTCACGTTTTTACCCAAATCTTAAAATGAAC
>NC_084753.1:15777445-15784945 GCF_033978785.1 Entelurus aequoreus | reverse complement strand
ACATAGTTGACTTTGCATGCAGTTACAATTCCAAGACGCTAGATGGCAGTAGTGTGTAGGCTACAATGTGTTGCCTAACAAGGGAGTAGTTTTTGTCATTAAGTTGAATGTGCCAGTCTAGAATCATGTTGCGCCCTACAAAGTGTTAATACTGAACGTATTGTACTTATTACACACCAGCTGTTTGATTAGTCATAGCTTTCATTACCAAATGTGGAGGTGTTGAAATTGCCATGTAAAATCTCTAATGCTACTCGGGAGCATGCATAAGGCATTTCCAATATAAATTAGCACTGAGCTAACTCATTTTGAAAAGTGCAGCCTTAATGTACTTTTGAGTGGCAGTTTGGCTGAGTCCACTAAGAGTGCTTGATTGCTTGTTTCCCCGCCAAGTGTTTAAGCCTGTGCATCCATGACTCCACATGCAACAAAGGTACAGAAATATGGCACAATCTGATTATAGCCGTCAACTTTTGAATGATACTTTTTGAATATCAATAATCAGAAGCGTGTGAACACATCCGAGAGAGAGGTGGTACGGATGGAATTTGGGGGTCCCTACAAAAGCACAAAGTCTGGCCCCCGTCCAAGTCCCATAGGCCACACGGGCCGCCCTGCAAGAAAACTAAAAAAGTTACCTGAATGGACACAAAGTCGGCGTGGTTGATCCTGGCCATGTAGAGAACAAGTCCTGACTCTTCTTGGGTTCTCAGTTCAAACTCCAATATCAACCTGAAACACAAAATGTTGACAATCAAACTAACTCCCTAACGAAGGTGGAGTTGTCAACGCCATCTGTTGTATGTTTGCTACATTACACCAAATCAATATTTCGGTTTTGAGGAGAAAAAACCCCCAATGCAAGTCTGATTAAAAAATGCAGGTTTGGTTTTGATATTATACTTTTTTTTATTTTTAAAGAAAGGTACCATGTGTCATCATTGTCCTTTAATCATGCAGTAAATAGTGCATGAAACTTCATGTGTATTTCTGTCTATTCTAGTAGAAGTAGTAGTATTCGTAGGAGTAGTTTCCTGCTTCATCCACCAACCTTTCTCTAACTTTGGCGTCATCAAAAGCGAAGCTCATGTGGCTGTTCTTGCTCAGTCCAAACTGGTAGGACTTCTCCAGAGCCGCGGGGGCCACAGCTGAGGGACACGAGTCCTGGGGATAGGACCAAACAAACGTCATTCGAACGACAACACAGTAACTGTTTAATATTATAATATTCATAACCTACAACACGTCAACTGTTTAATACATTTCTACTGTGAATCACAACCATTAGATACTGTACATGAATTAATGTGGAGGTTAGTGAGAACTACTGTGTATTCCTGTGGGTTTTACTTTCAATCAGATAAAACAAACACCATTAGTCTTTTCAGGATAACTTTACAAGTTGTAATTCAGGCTGTGGCCAAAAGATGTCAGTGTTGCAACAGAATTAAATCAACTGTAACTTTGCATTCTCAGCAGTTGGAACAATTTTCCACATAGGACACAGAGGAAGTGGAAATAGTCTGTTCCAGCATTCACAATGGCCCCATGATGAAACCTTGATTAACTTTACATACATATGGTAACATTTTTTAGGTCATACACAAGCAAAAGTAGGTTAATTAAACGATATAAACTATCCAACTTTTGATGACACAATATTTAACACCCTTAACAGTTGTAGGATTGGCGACTCACTCATTTAACCAGTCTCGTATCCACCAAAAACCTGACTCAGGTTCAAACATACATTAATTATCTCAAAAAGTTTGAGATACTTTAAATACTCTACAGCTGGCGTAGCGAGCTCGTTTTCATTGAAGGCCGCTTCGCAGGTATGGTTGCCCTCAGAGGGCCGGTTGTAACAGTGAATAATATAAATGTGTAAGGCATTCACTCCTGATATTACATGTACAGTACAGGCCAAATGTTTGGACACACCTTCTCATTCAATGTGTTTTCTTTATTTTCATGACTATTTACATTGTAGATTGTCACCGAAGGCATCAAAACTATGAATGAACACGTGGAGTTATGTACTTAACAAAAAAAGGTGAAATGACTGAAAATGTGTTTTATATTCTAGTTTCTTCAAAACAGCCACCTTTTGCTCTGATTACTGTTTTGCACACTCTCGGCATTCTCTCAATGAGCTTAAAGCACACCTGTGAAGTGAAAACCATTTCAAGTGACTACCTCTTGAAGCTCATCTTTTGTCGAGACACTTTAAGGAGGACATGAATTCCATCAATCACTTTATTGAGCAAAACTCTTTATTGTTAGCCATAAACACATACATTACACACATATATATATTTATAATATATATATATCTATATATAGATATCTCGCTATGTGTATGTAAAAAAAATAATCAAAAAAAATAAATATATATATATATATGTGTGTGTGTGTATATATATATATATATGTATGATGTATCGTATATATATGTATCATACATATATATATATATGTGTGTATATATATATATATATACATATATATATCTTATATATATATGTATCATACATATATATATATATATATTTTTTTTACATATATATCATGTATATACATATATACACACATATATATCATACATACATATATACACACACATATATATCATACATACATATATACACACATACTGTACATATATACATACATATACTGTACATACAGTAAAAAAAAGTTAAAATACCAATGATTGTCACTCACACACTAGGTGTGGTGAGATTATCCTCCCCTCACCCCCTGAGAGGTGAGGGGAGCAGTGAGCAGCAGCGGTGGCCGCGCCCGGGAATCATTTTGGTGATTTAACACCCATACATACATGTATGTATCTCAGTGACAACCAGTTCGTTGGAAGCTAGAAAGAATCGGAGGGAGGCCGTTATGTATGTTATGTATACATACATATATGTATATATATATATACATACATATATGTATATATATATATATATATATATATACACATATACATTTATATATACATATATGTATATATAAACATACAGTATATATACATATATATATACATATACAGGTATATAAATATATACATAGATATACATATACAGGTATATACATATACATATATACATACACATATACATATACATATATACACATATACATGTATACACACACATGTATACATACATATACGCATATATATACATACATACATGTATGTATCTCAGTGACAACCAGTTTGTTGGAAGCTAGAAAGAATGCCGTTATGTGAAATATCATTTTATATATATATATATATATATATATATATATATATATATATATATATATATATATATATATATATATATATATATATATATATATATATATATATATATATATATATATATACACACACACACATGTATATATACAAATACGCATATACATACATACATATTAGGGCTGCGAATCTTTGGGTGTCCCACGATTCGATTCAATATCGATTCTTGGGGTCACGATTCGATTCAACGCGATTCTCGATTCAAAAACGATATTTTCCGGATTCAAAAGGATTCTCTATTCATTCAATACATAGATTTCAGCAGGATCTACCCCAGTCTGCTGACATGCAAGCAGAGTAGTAGATTTTTGTAAAAAGCTTTTATAATTGTAAAGGACAATGTTTTATCAACTGATTGCAATAATGTAAATTTGTTTAAACTATTAAATGAACCAAAAATACGACTTATTTTATCTTTGTGAAAATATTTGTGTTGTCAAGCTTATGAGATGCGATACAAGTGTAAGCCACTGTGACACTATTGTTCTATTTTTTTTAATTGATAAATGTCTAATGATAATGTCATTGAGGAATTTTTAATCACTGCTATGTTGAAATTGTAACTAATATTGATACTGTTGTTGATAATATTCATTTTTGTTTCACTACTTTTGGTTTGTTCTGTGTCGTGTTTGCTTCTCCTCTCAATTGCTCTGTTTATTGCAGTTCTGAGTGTTGCTGGGTCGGGTTTGGTTTTGGAATTGGATTGCATTGTTATGGTATTGCTGTGTATTGTTTTGTTGGATTGATTAATTAAAAAAAAAAAAAGAAAAAAAATCGATTAAAAAAATAAATTTATTTAAAAAAAAAAAATTGATTCTGTATCGCACAACTTGAGAATCGCAATTCGAATTCGAATCGATTTTTTCCCACACCCCTAATATATATGTAAAACTACAAGCAATTCTGTATTTCAACACTGTAATTAACTGTAAACACAGTTATGAAGTTCCAGCAGTTTTTTAAAGTTTATTGTTACTGTAATATTCATGAAGTTACAGCATATAGTTTTTTAAAAGTTTGTTACTGTAATATTTATGAATCTGTCATGTTTCATGTGTCACATAAACCACAATGAATGAGGCCATTTAAAACCCCTTTCCTACTGTAATACAATAATTATCCAGTACCGTAAATTCCAGACTATAAGCTGCTACTTTGCTCTTACACTTTGAACCCTGCATCTTATAAAACAGTGTGGCTAAATTATTAATTTGTTTTCGCTAATGGCCATAACATTTTGTGTTTAATAGTTTTCATTAAACCCAAGCAGAGACACTGAAAAGGTGTGTTATTGTTTGTGCTATGGCGCCATCTTTTGGACTACTTACTGCAGGTGCTGCAGTGTCCTTCCATTTAGTGCTTTCAACCGAAAGTACACGTGCCGTTCAGTCTTCTAGCCCTCCATAGCGTTTCTACTCGTATGGATTCCTCATTCATCACTTCAAGCAAGGTTTGTAAGTTTTATAATATAACTAAAACAATTCATACTTATTAAACTGTCCCATGTGTGATGTCTGTCCGAGTGTTTTCATGCATATTTCTACGTACCACTGTAATGTAATCAAGCTAGCGTTGTTAGCGTTAGCTAATATGCCAACAAGTTTAGGATTGTCTGTGTTAGTATTATTAACTTACAATGGCATTCTTTTTGTGTTGTTTCAGTTTCATAAATTCACCAAAATGTCACTGTGGAGTTATTGAGTCTGTTTAGCCGATTGGAGAGCGAGCTTCCGCAGCTAGTGGGTCCATGATGTTGACTTCTGTTTTGTTTGATCAGCCGTTTTACTGCCATGTTACAGACACTGTTTAGAAACAAGTAAGGTATGCAAATAAACATTAACAGAATTTATCTGTGTTAATAACTCATTTCATAACATATTTATCTTCAGCTTATAGTCCGGTGAGGTTTATAGTAAAGGTTAGTATTATTAGTGGACCAGCAGCACGCACAATCATGTGTGCTTACGGACTGTATTCCTTGCAGAAATTACGGTACAATGATTAGCCAGTAATTTACTGTGAATTACAATTAAAAAAAAATTAAGGTGTTGGGATAGGTTCCAGCTCACCCGTGACCCTGAACCTAACTTGACCCCTGACTCCACTCTAGGACCACCTCGTTATGATCTGGCAACACCTTTCCCTCCCACCTGCATGCTCTTATGAGACACCAGTTATCAGAGTGTGTGTGTGTGTGTGCGTGTGTGTGTGTGTGTGTGTGTGTGTGTGTGTACCCTAATCTGGTCTGGTCTCTTGTTCCCTTTCAAGTGAAGACATTCCCCGCACGGCGACCTTGCTTTGTTACCGCTGACACTCACCTCTTATCAAGCTCTGTCTTCATATCCGCTCCTCCTCAACCTCTCCTTTCTTCTCCTCCTGCCTTCTCGCTCACAAAAGGGAGACGAGGCTCGCATAGAAGCTTTCTCTCCCCGCTCCTCTTCCCTCCCTCTCCCGCGGCTTTTCCATTAAGCCGACAAAAGGCGCGAGTCTCCGTGTTGAGAAAGAGTCCTTTCCCTGCTCTTCAATGGCCGAGACCCTCGTCTTCTCCTTCTGTCCTTTTTCTATTCTCCTCATCCTCCCTTTTCCTTTCTGTCGTCCCCTCTCTGGCTTTCCATCAGGCTAACAATGAGATGCTCCTCCATTCAGTCTTTGCTTGGGGGTCACACTGATACAATGTCGAGTCATTAAGTGCGTGTGTGTGTGGGTTTGTGTGTGTGTGTGTGTGTGTGTGTTGCTACCTGCTTTCCTCCAGACTTAAGGTTGAAATGCCGCTCAGCCCAAATGAGGGCCTCGTTGGTCATACAGTAAGTGGGCAATCGTTACATTGCTTAATACTCCTTTAACCTTATTACTGTCTGACACAGGGGTGTCCAAACTTTTGGACCTGGGGGCCGCATTGGGCTAAAAAAATGTGGTCAAGGCCCGAAAGCCGGCTGCATTTAAAGTAACTAATATACTAATATACGTATATATGTATATATAAAAATAAAAAAATGTCCTTCTCACCCCGGTGGGGTGGTATCTGTGTCATCCTCAAGCTTGGGTCCTCTACCAGAGGCCTGGGAGTTTGAGGGTTCTGCGCAGTATCTTGGTTGTTCCTAAGACTGCGCTCTTCTGGACTGAGGCTTCAGATGTTGTTCCTGAGATCTGTTGGAGCCACTTTCCCAGTTTGGGGCTTACTGCCCCAAGCGCCCCCACTACCACGGGGACCACGCTACCCTTGAGCTTCCACATCCGTTCCAGCTGCTCTTTCAACCCTTGGTACTTCTCAAGTTTCTCGTGTTCCTTCTTCCTGATGATGCCGTTAGCTGGGATTGCCACATCTATCACAACTACCCTTTTCTGCTCTTTGTCCACCACCACTATGTCTGGTTGGTTAGCCAGGAGATGTTTGTCAGTCTGGAAGCTGAAGTCCCACAGAACCTTGGCCCTGTTGTTCTCAGCCACCTTCTGTGGTATGGCCTATTGCGATTTGGGTACTTCTATTCCATACTGGTTGCAGATGTTCCTGTATACTATCCCAGCCACTTGGGTGTGCCTCTCCATGTACGCTGATCCAGCTAGCATTTTACAGCCTGCTACTACATGCTGGACTGTCTCAGGGGCTTCTTTGCACAGTCTGCATCTTGGGTCTGATCTACTCTGGTAGATCCTGGCCTCTATGGCTCTTGTGCTTATGACCTGTTCTTGTGCCGCCATGATTAGTCTATGTCAGGGGTCACCAACCTTTTTGAAACCAAGGGCTACTTCTTGGGTACTGATTAATGCGAAGGGCTCCCAGTTAGATACACACTTAAATAAATTGCCAGAAGTAGCCAATTTGCTCAATTTACCTTTAACTCTGTTATTATTAATAATTAATGATATTTATCTTTGTGGAAACACTGATCATCTTAATGATTTCTCACAATAAATATATATAGAAACAGATAAATATCAATATGCAACACTTTATTTTTACATTTTCTCTAAGTGCACATTTTTCAAATTGAACATTTTCAAATGATCACTTCTAAGACAGTCTTGTGAAATCACAATATCCCATTTTAACTAGCTAGCCACTAACATTTTTGAACAAATCATGAATTACTTTGCACCATGTTTGTACAAATAATAACTCATGTAAAATACAAAAGTAAACTCTCAAATTTTTAAATCATGTCACACTTTGAACTGGACACCAAATC